>NW_020438929.1:115790-128837 GCF_000699045.2 Agrilus planipennis
TTTAACGCTTGTTTTCGACTCGCACTACTGTTCATGATTGAACAAAACTTTTGGCAGGTACTGTATGAAAAAGTATGTTTAATGAACAAGAGTCGAGAGTATAATGAGCTTTTTTCTTCCTACCTACGATTTTGCCAGCGCGCATCCAAGACATTGGAAGGGGCACATCGCTACGGAAAGTAAATGAAGTAAAAAAATGTGTTTTATTGTCGTTTAATTTTTGTTTATTTTTCAAAGCGCTTTGAAAATACGGATGAAATTTTACAAAAAAGGTGCATAAGACTGTCCGAAAATTTGACGCAGCTGGAGAGAAATAATACTTGACGAATGTCATTTAGGAATTGTTCAAAAAGGAAGCGTGTTTGGACATAACCAAAGTCTTAGCTGAACAAAATACAACAAAGCGTTTTTTATTTATGTATTTATTTTTGTGTAGCACAGTGAAGAAGAGCTTCAACGTCCAAGAAGCAGATACAAAATCTAGTCTTTTGTTTCCAACGAATACAACAGCAACGTTGAACCGCGCAATTCACATCTGGACAAATAACAAAAGATTTCATTAAATTTCATCCTAAGTAGTTTTCTTCTAAGAAGTGAGTATTCTTTTCAGACACAAAACGTAATTTCGCCCTAAGCAGCGTCCATTGGACGATTTATCGGACAAAGAAGCACGTCTTTAAGTAAATACCTCGAAACTGCATGCTCGCTACACACTACATCCTCCGTACGTTTCCTCAAATCGGTTAATAAAAAAAGTCATTAAGGTATAGAGAACTTTAATATTTGCCCTTGTATTTTATCTCGGTACGACCTGACGAGACATTAACGACTAGGGAAGAATCCGACAGTCTTTACGTCAAACCTAAGAAAAATCGTATAGCAAAATTGTATGATACTCCTACATTCAAATATTTTACGGCGATATTTACAGAAATCTTGCACAAAGGAAATATTTTTTGAGAAGAAATATATATCACCGGATGGTCATTTAAAGATTCATTTTTGTTGATAGATAAGTCAAGCTGAATTCTTTTCCATTCACCCTAGTATAAACAAAATAGACGATTTATCAATAACACCCTAGCTATAATGACAAGAATTTCTATAAAAATAAGTACATAAGTATACTAAATTAAAGAAACAAATAAATTTTAACTTATATCACTACTTAAATCTTGGTATGACAACTACTTCCTTATAGCAGTGACGTTTCACAATTTGTCATTATGCTGATGCAGATCGTGAGCAAACTAAAGCACGTGCTCAGTTGTTAGATGATTTACTTATGTCACTGAAGACGCTCAAAAAACAGTTTTCTCCATTTATAATGTAATCTACTTATATCCCTAAATCTTCATATGACAACTGCTTCATTGTAACAGCGACTTTCACAATTCGCTACTATGCCATGAGCAAACTAAAGTATTTGCTCAGTTGTTAGATGTTATATGTCATTGAAGACGCTCAAAATATAGTTTTCCCATTTATCTAATGTTATCTTCTACTTATATCACTAAATATTAATATGACAACTGCTTCATTACAGCAGTGACAGTTCAGAATTTGTCACTATGTCGATGCAGGTTGTGAGCAAACTAAAGCACTTGCTCAATTGTTAGATGTTACGTGTCATAAAAGAGGTATAAAAAACAGTTTTCCCCATTTCTAATGTAATCTACTTAAATCTTCGTATGACAACTGCTTTATTACAGCAGCGAGCGACGTTCACAATTCGCCAATATACCGTGAGCAAACTAAAGTATTTGCTCAGTTGTTAGATGTTTTATATCATTGAAAACGCTCAAAATATAGTTTTCCCATTTCTAATGTTACCTTCTACTTATATCACTAAACCTTAGTATGACAACTACTTCATTACAGCAGTGACGGTTCAGATTTTTACCACTATGCCGATGCAGGTTGTAAGCAAACTAAAACACTTGCTCAGCTCATAGATGTTATATGTCATTGAAGACTTTCAAAACACAGTTTTTCCCACTTCTAATATAATGTTAACCCGAGATAAGAATGTTCAGTCTCTCAAAGTCTCTGAAAGCGAGACTCGAGTCTCCGTCTCTCATCGAGTCTCTCTGGTGTCGCTGAGAGGGACTGTCGAAAGACTGTCAAAAAAACTGTTTAGCTGTTTCGAATCGCTCATAGAGAGATCCTCATTTTGTATCCAGTCTTTGAACGAGAGACTTGAATGTCTGAATGAGAGACTCGAATATCTCAATAAGTGGTGTCTCGATAGACATGGTTAAAATTTTCTTTTTTCAACATATTTTAGAGATCCCAGTCTTTCTACGAGAGACTCGAGTCTCTCAATTTTTCAGTTTTATTCATTCAGTCTCTCTGTGAGAGACTCGAATCTCTGAATTAACAATTTTATCGTTCGAGTCTCTCATACAGAGACTGTGATAGATCCATGAAAACACCTAGGCAATAACCGAGAGACTGTGAAAGACTGTGAGAGACGCTCTCAGAGACGCTGAAAGACTCTGAGAGACTGAAAATTTTTGTCTAGGGAAGGACTGAACGGATCACATTGGTCAAACGAACGGCTTACATCACGCTCGGTTTAAAAATTCAAAGAGTGCTATTGCCACGTGATCTCATTATAGAGCCTCCAGCCATTGTTGGAAGATTTAACAATATTAATGGTATTTACTGTCCGGTTTTTTTGTAGTTTTGAAAAATATTGCCCAAAATATTTCTCGTCAATGAGACATCCAAGTGTCTGCATGAAAGTGCCACATGCTCCAGTAAAACATTAAATTTCCTCAAGTGACGTAGCAGTTACTGGCGTTAAAGGCTTTTTATGTTCCTTAATAAAATTTATCTGGTTTTATCGGAGAAACGATGGTAGCAGAAAATATGCTCGAGTCGAGATCCAAGTGGTTGCTTTCGAAAGACTATTTCAATGTTTAAAATGAGAAAACTGTAAAATACATACGCTCTTTACGTGTAAACACAATTTTTATTGGGTAGCATGAATTTAATGGCCCAAAACGTTCCGACCTTTCTACCTTTCATGTTTGATAAATGATGCCACGATAGCATACAAAACATTGTTACAAGAACATTTATGTTCTTTGCAATTCAATGTTGCGTCATTTTGTACATTTGGAATAGCAGCCAAGGGTTCATGATATAAATCAGGAGAAGGTGGCAGTGAGAGTTTATTGGTAAATTGTGAATTTTTTAAGAATAATAAAACCAACAAATTCTTTAGTGTTCATGATAAAATACAATAGCTACAGAATTGAATCTCGATATTTGACAAAGCAGTGACCTATTTGGCCGACCATTACAAGCAAAGAAAGTTCATTAAGTCAAAATGTAAATTTGGCCGCTCAGTACAAATCGAACGAAAATACAGGCCTGACGCTGGAAGCTGGCGGAAACTTTAAAATGGCGTGGATGCGCGGTGGCAAAAGTAGGCAGTTTTAGGTATAACGATTGCAGCCCCTATCTGTATTAATACTATAATTTACGCCTACTGAAAACTTATTTGTGTATCGGTTCCTAGTGACTTACCCAAATAGGTCGTAAATGGGCAAGTACCTGCGCGACCGCTCGCCAGCTTCCTTCGTCAGACCTGTACAATATGTAAATTCAGCCGCCCTATACAAATCGGATCCCCCGAGGGGTGGGGAAATTTTTACCTGTCATAACCTAGCCTACCCTACCTATTATTGCTTCTCAAGTAGAAGATTTTTGTAAAGTTTCAAAAAATATAAAATGAAAAAATGGTGCTTACGTGTATATTTTTTCAGAATAAAGGTCACAAAACTGATTAAATAGTCCGAATTCACAATGGTCATTTTAACAAACTATACAACTCCATAATAGTATAGTACATGCGTTTTAACCCACAAAGGCAATAAAAGTGGGATAGTCGCTGAGCGCTAAGAAAGAAGTATCAGCAACATACGATTTTTAAAAGGTCTTTCTTTACCTCTTATATAAATTTCCGGGAATGTCATCATTTAGATGTTCTTATCATTTTCGTCACTACTCAACGTATGTATACCTTCATGATTAGTGTTTAATCGACTCAGACGGGTAGAGGGGCATTCTAAGGCTAATAACATCAAAGGCATCCTTTACAAGGATGTTATTGGGTTTATTGCGTTTATGCTACTTAAAGTTCGTAAATAAATAAAGGGTGAATTAGCGAGGTCGGCAATGATTTAGTAAAACCTGATACTGTATATGTTCCGTAACGCAAATTTTTTCTATAAATTTAATTACTATAGTACTTCAATAAGAAACGATATCTAGCAGTCTTTTGCTTTTATTCTGTTTTTTACTTAGGGTTAATTATATATTTTATGACATCGGAAAACGTAGAAGAGTTCCAATTTTATTTTTTGTAAAAAAAACCGTAGAAAGCAACTTCAAAACGACTGAATAAAACCGAAAGATGTACTTTAAAAATTTGTCCGCCGGTTGGAGGTTTTCTAATCGTCAGTTAATGGAGAAAAAATAACAAGTTAATGAACGAATGATCGTCGAGGGGTTGCAAACGACTCATTATTCTTGAGACTTAAAATCTGAACGTCACAATTCGCCATTCGTTCGCCGGTTCGGTTGATATTCGTCCGGAAATTAAAAATTCTTAGTAACGCTTGTCGATAATTAGGAGTAACCACTCGATTTCTTCATTTTGCTGATGGAGAATAATTAGCACTCCCGATTGTTTGACTTACTCCTTTTAATTTTCACAAAAGCTGATTATTTCCGCTCAAAGGGCTTCGAAGATAATGGATTGCTTGCTCTTCCGGTCGAAAATGAATAACTTGCTCTGCCTCCATGTCGAATGCAGCGACATTACCGCGATAATGCATTTAACTTGAGTAGAATTACGTAAAGAGATGAACGGAAGACAGACGTTCTTCTCAATTTTTTATCCTGCCAGCTTGCCCACTCATTGTTTGAAAAGATAAAGGCAGATGAACCCAAGGAAAAAGTCACATTTCAATTTTAAGTGTTACTATATTTCATCGTTATAATCTGCATTGTCTTTGAATCGAATAAAGGGTAGGACCAAAGGCTATCAATTTCAGTTTCCTATTTACGAATGAAATAATTCGAAGTGGTCTGTATTCTGTCGAAACTGCCAGACGTGGATCGCGATGTCGATCTTTTTGAATCTCATCAGCGCGTCGCAGACAGCTCCGATAGAACACAGACCAACTTTTACCTGCTGTCTTAACAGCGCGTTTTAGAAAATACTACAAATGGCGCGGTAAACGCCATCTGTAGTACGATGCTACATTTTAGGATTACGTATGCTCCAACAAGGTCCATTTAAATATATGGATATCTACTTGCTGAAACGAATTCCGGCGTAGCTAACGTTATTTAAAAACTTTTATTTAAAAGTTGGTCTGTGTTCTGTCGGAGCTGTCTGCGACGCGCTGATGAGATCCAAACAGATTGAAATCGCGATCCGCGACTGGCAGTTCGACAGAATACAGACCACTTCGAATTATTTTATTCGATTATGGTAACGTGCCTATCACGTTGAGGTTAGCTACGCCGGGATTCGTTTCAGCAAGTAGATATCCATATATTTAAATGGACCTTGTTGGAGCATACGTAATCCTAAAATGTAGCATCGTACTACAGATGGCGTTTACCGCGTTTACATTGTGCGCTTTTGCAACGTAAGAAAATGCACTTCGTGACAGTAACTTGATTTTGCCACCAGTTTCCTTTCTCTTTTTTGTATCTCTATTAGTTTAACATTTTCATCATGGACACGTGTGCATTTTCCTTTTAAATGTTTCAGATAAGTATTTCTTTTTAACGTAATTTTCGAAATTCATTTCCTCCATTCAATAACCGTGATACAATCTTTTAATCATAGTTGCCTATTTAATAGCGTTTTGAAAGATATGGGTACATGCAGATTGATAAAAAGTCCATTTACTGCTTAGCGAAATGGCCATTTTCACTGTTAAACTGCGCGAATTTTATTTCCATTAAAGGGCAGTTGACAATCTGCCGAAACGCATAAAGTGAAGTCGCGAAAAATAATGCCATTGGTTGACAAATTCACTTACACAATTTCCATTTTATGCACCTGTTTATTATTCATTAAAGGTTCATTATTCGAAGCGAATCGCTTCATAGTTGCACTAACGGTGGGTTATTGTGATCAGATCCAATTTATGCCTCCGATTACATTTCGAATATTTCAAAGTTGCAAATGAAACATATTGTTTAAAAAATACTACGGAAAACCGACACATCACTTCATAGACTGAGTTTGATAAACAGGGTGTAACAGAAATATGTGCCACGCTTTGGAGGGTGCAAACTAGGTTCAGCAGAGTGATTAACAGCAAAAAGAATTTTTAAGAAAATCACAATCGTTTACCATCCGAAACCGGTCCTGTACATGAATGTAAACATTGTTAATTTAGTACTACCTGCACATAATGTTTAGACTCAATAAATTAAATAAGTACGTTACACTATGGAAATGTACAAACACAAAAGAAAGTCAAAAAAAAACACAAAACATGTACAGGTCGGACGAAGGAAGCTGGCGAGCGGTCGCGCAGGTACTTGCCCATTTATGACCTATGTATTTGGGTAAGTCACTTGGAACCGATACACAAATAAGCTTTCAGTAGGCGTAAATTATAGTATTAATACAGATAGGACAGTAGCGTACTAGGAAATAATGTAGAAACATAACTTACCAAAAAGAAAAAATAAACCTATTGCTTTTGTTTTATAGTTAGTTTTCACATTCACTGTCATCATGGGAATCTCTATCACTGTCACCAACATCAACAATTAGTTCTTTTGTTTGTATGTCTATTACTTGCTCACTGATCCCTACTTTTAAATATTTAATCTACACCCCTGATAGGAAATACTGAAGAAACAGGGCTGCAATCGTTATACCTAAAACTGCCTACTTTTGCCACTGCGCATCCACGCCATTTTAAAATTTCCGCCAGCTTCCAGCGTCAGGCCTGTACCAGCTGATTGAATGGAGCATTGCGGGCCGTATTTCTTTGGCAGGACCGGAATCGAAATTGCCTAAACTTTTAACTACGTTTTTCTCGAGAACGGTGAACATTCGGATGTACAAACATTTACTTGATTTTCATGTTTTTTAGTACTCTATAACCTCTTGCAGGCTCGCCACTAGTTTCTGTTACACCCTTGATTTATGAAAACAAATGTTATAAGCTGTGTTGCACATTATAATTATTTATAAACCAAACAGATATTTTACAACGAAAATCGTTTTACATGGATTGTTATTGGCATACGCACAAGAGATCTGACATATGATGTGGCAAAAGTTGGTATCGTCCCCTGTGCTAAATTAGAAAAAAATAAAATTTCAGAAACATACAAATAGTATTTTAGTGGGCAAGAATTATTTATTTCATTTCATAAGAGAGTAATAAATTTTAATGTTCAAGAAGTTTTCTGGTTGTGTGTAACATTCTATTCAATTTTGGAAGCATGTGAACAGAATTTATATTATTTCATAACAGCTAAACGAAAGGCATACTTTTTGCATGAAGGCCCCATAAAGAGTGTATTTACAAACTGAAAATTACGGGGTATCAAGTGAAATACTTTTAACAGGGGTTAATATTTAATATTAATAAATTAAAAAAAAGACGGCCGATTTGGATGGAATTCGAGGGGAAGCTTGGGTGTACGCGAAAGACTTGGTAATAGAGGAGCAGTATGAAATTATGAGTAAGGGCTTCTCGGAAAAATGAAAGTGTGGTGCTATTGGTCCGGTATATAAGAAGGAGGCATGGGGTAGGATGGAAAATTACAAGGACATAGTAATGATGGATACGGGATATACAATATACTCGGAAATTATAAGACGTAGGCTGGAAGAACAATTTTGTAAGAAAACAGGGGTAAATGAAACCCAATTCGAGTTTAGGAAGAATCGGGGAACAATAGCTTCGATATTTTTGGTAAAAAATGTTATTGAATCGCAGATAGAAATAAAAAAATATGTATGTAATGTTTGTAGACTTAAAAATGGCGTTTCATAAGGTGAATAGGGAGGTTATTAATATGGTACGTATTGTGGGGGGTGGAAGGAAGATCATTTAAAAAAATAGCGGAAATATATAAGGAAACGGCACGGGATATGTGGATTCATGGTGAGAGGTCAAAAAAATTCTGGACTTTAAATGGAGTTAGGCAGGGGTCTAAATCAGGTATGCAGGTTTTCAATATTTATATAAGCCATTTGGAAAATGAAATGACCAAGGGAAAAGAACGAGGGTTGGTGGTAGGAAGAAAAAAGAATTGGATAGTATCATACGCAAATGATACAGCCTTGTTGGCGACCAGTTTTGTCGGTTTAAGGGATATGGTTGGAAGGCTGGAAAAATACTTAATAAGAAAGGGATTGGAAGTTAATTGTGAAAAATCAAAGGTAATGGAGTTTGGGGAGAAGAGAGAGGGGAAAGCAAGTAATACTATGAAAAGGAGTTGGAATAGAAAGAGTGAGGAACAGTATTTCAACAATTTCTATAAGCTCTAGAATCATAAAATGCATTCATGTAAAAATTTAACTTATTTCGAGTTGAAGAAATGAAGAAAGCAAATGCCAATTTGTCTACAATAACAACGACTATGATTTTTATGATCGGACCCATTACAATAACCTCGCTATAAACGGGCACTTTAACAACAAATAAATATTCTTCTGGTAAATGAGTATAATTAACGTTAAAATTAGTATTAAGCACTTAATTGCATAATTTAACAACAAATTCAGAGTCCAACGTTAAATGGGCGCATCAGTAGGCATCATTTAAGAAAACTTTATCAGACTTTGTGCGAATGAACCGTACAAAACAAATTAGCACGTATTTTCTTAGTGGAGATAGTGGGAGCTCTATAAAATCTCAAACTACCCTCCCACATATATGTGCTTCGATGACGGCCCTGCTTCTATCTCACTTTACGCGCGTTCATTTCCATCTTGAGAGCTTTACTTAGCCAGGTTGAGCTATTAAATACCGGCAACATAATGGCCCCCATTCGACGGATTCTCTCGCGGCAACACAATGGTTTATTGTTTCTTTAACACGAGTCCGCGACTACCCCACCCACTTCACTCAACAACCTCCCCCTTCCACTCCATTTCATCACTATAAAGGTACGTGTTTTCTATGTTTGCAGCAGTTTGTTTGCACATAAAGTAAACGTCTGAAGTTATTATGAGTTTTAAAAGAGGTAGGTAGTAGGTTTCGTGAAAATTAATTAACTTTTGAGAGTGAAAGATAAAATTGGAAGCAGGGCATTACAGAACAGTACTAAATGTTTCAATATATGTATATCTCAGGCAACGAGAATAGTAGGTATCCACTGTTCATCCAATTAAATCCAAATAAAATGCAAGGATTAAATCAAAATCAACGCATATAAACAAAAAATATGCCAAAAAATTTGTAACTCGTCCCAATGAACAACACTCACCGGTGTGTGGTGCATTGGGTGAATCTTACGGGTAGTTTATGCTTAAACTATTTTAATGGTGGTAGGTGGGATGTGTGTGAGGGACCTGTTTCATTGCCATACGCTTAAACAATTATAGATGTTAAATGGGGCAAAATCACTACATAGTATAAAACAAAGTCGCTTTCCCGCTGTCTGTCCCTATGTATGCTTAAATCTTTAAAACTGTGCAACGGATTTTGATGCGGTTTTTTTAAAAAGATAGAGTGATTTAAGAGGAAGGTTTATATGTATAATACATGCATAATATAGTAAGGAAACACTGATAACTTTAGAGGTTTCTAATGTGATGTCGTAAATAAATACATTTTTGCGCTTACATTGCAAACGCTGGCTGAACCCTACGAAATAGATCAAAAAAATGTAGTACAGTATTGTACATCTTAAAAAGGTCTACAAAAAAGTTCGCGATGGTATATGTCTATCTCTTAGGGATAACCCACAATAACCATTTTTTATCCTTTACTTTTTACGAGAAATAATGGCTTATTTACGAAGCGATTTTAAGCAATACAGCATTAATAATTNAGAATTGAATCTCGATATTTGACAAAGCAGTGACCTATTTGGCCGACCATTACAAGCAAAGAAAGTTCATTAAGTCAAAATGTAAATTTGGCCGCTCTGTACAAATCGAACGAAAATAGAATATGTAAATTCATCCGTCTTATACAAATCGGATCCCCCGAGGGGTGGGGAAATTTTTGCCCACCATAACCTAACCTACCCTACCTATTATTCCTTCTCAAAATTTAAAAAAAATAAAATAAAATGAAAAAATGGTACTTGGGTATATTATTTCAGAACAAAGGTCAGAAAACTAGTCTGAATTTACAATTGCCGTTTTAACAAACTGTACGACTCAATAATAGTATAGTACACGCGCTTTAATTTAGTACACAAAGGCAATAAAAGTGGGATGGTCGATAGGCGTTAAGAAAGGAGTAGTTATGTAGAAGCCACAGCGTCCAGTGAGATTAATGGTACTAATGCAACTGCTTATCAACGACATACGGTTTTTAAAAGGGTTTTCTTTACCGCTTATAGAAATTTCAAGGAACATCATCGTTCAGATTTTTGTATCATTTTCGTCATCACTTAACGTATGTATACCTTCATGATTAGTGTTTAACCGGTTCAGACGGATATGGGGGCATTCTAAGGCTGATTACATCAAAGACATCCTTTACGTATGACAACTGCTTTATTACAGCAGCGAGCGACGTTCACAATTCGCCAATATACCGTGAGCAAACTAAAGTATTTGCTCAGTTGTTAGATGTTATATGTCATTGAAGACGCTCAAAATATAGTTTTCCCATTTATCTAATGTTATCTTCTAGTAATCTACTTAAATCTTCGTATGACAACTGCTTTATTACAGCAGCGAGCGACGTTCACAATTCGCCAATATACCGTGAGCAAACTAAAGTATTTGCTCAGTTGTTAGATGTTTTATATCATTGAAGACGCTCAAAATATAGTTTTCCCATTTATCTAATGTTATCTTCTACTTATATCACTAAATATTAATATGACAACTGCTTCATTACAGCAGTGACAGTTCAGAATTTGTCACTATGTCGATGCAGGTTGTGAGCAAACTAAAGCACTTGCTCAATTGTTAGATGTTACGTGTCATAAAAGAGGTATAAAAAACAGTTTTCCCCATTTCTAATGTAATCTACTTAAATCTTCGTATGACAACTGCTTTATTACAGCAGCGAGCGACGTTCACAATTCGCCAATATACCGTGAGCAAACTAAAGTATTTGCTCAGTTGTTAGATGTTATATGTCATTGAAGACGCTCAAAATATAGTTTTCCCATTTATCTAATGTTATCTTCTACTTATATCACTAAATATTAATATGACAACTGCTTCATTACAGCAGTGACAGTTCAGAATTTGTCACTATGTCGATGCAGGTTGTGAGCAAACTAAAGCACTTGCTCAATTGTTAGATGTTACGTGTCATAAAAGAGGTATAAAAAACAGTTTTCCCCATTTCTAATGTAATCTACTTAAATCTTCGTATGACAACTGCTTTATTACAGCAGCGAGCGACGTTCACAATTCGCCAATATACCGTGAGCAAACTAAAGTATTTGCTCAGTTGTTAGATGTTATATGTCATTGAAGACGCTCAAAATATAGTTTTCCCATTTATCTAATGTTATCTTCTACTTATATCACTAAATATTAATATGACAACTGCTTCATTACAGCAGTGACAGTTCAGAATTTGTCACTATGTCGATGCAGGTTGTGAGCAAACTAAAGCACTTGCTCAATTGTTAGATGTTACGTGTCATAAAAGAGGTATAAAAAACAGTTTTCCCCATTTCTAATGTAATCTACTTAAATCTTCGTATGACAACTGCTTTATTACAGCAGCGAGCGACGTTCACAATTCGCCAATATACCGTGAGCAAACTAAAGTATTTGCTCAGTTGTTAGATGTTATATGTCATTGAAGACGCTCAAAATATAGTTTTCCCATTTATCTAATGTTATCTTCTACTTATATCACTAAATATTAATATGACAACT
Organism: Agrilus planipennis; assembly: GCF_000699045.2. Classification (NCBI taxonomy): domain Eukaryota; kingdom Metazoa; phylum Arthropoda; class Insecta; order Coleoptera; family Buprestidae; genus Agrilus; species Agrilus planipennis. The sequence goes on from NW_020438929.1 coordinate 127,876, forward strand.
GCTTCATTACAGCAGTGACAGTTCAGAATTTGTCACTATGTCGATGCAGGTTGTGAGCAAACTAAAGCACTTGCTCAATTGTTAGATGTTACGTGTCATAAAAGAGGTATAAAAAACAGTTTTCCCCATTTCTAATGTAATCTACTTAAATCTTCGTATGACAACTGCTTTATTACAGCAGCGAGCGACGTTCACAATTCGCCAATATACCGTGAGCAAACTAAAGTATTTGCTCAGTTGTTAGATGTTATATGTCATTGAAGACGCTCAAAATATAGTTTTCCCATTTATCTAATGTTATCTTCTACTTATATCACTAAATATTAATATGACAACTGCTTCATTACAGCAGTGACAGTTCAGAATTTGTCACTATGTCGATGCAGGTTGTGAGCAAACTAAAGCACTTGCTCAATTGTTAGATGTTACGTGTCATAAAAGAGGTATAAAAAACAGTTTTCCCCATTTCTAATGTAATCTACTTAAATCTTCGTATGACAACTGCTTTATTACAGCAGCGAGCGACGTTCACAATTCGCCAATATACCGTGAGCAAACTAAAGTATTTGCTCAGTTGTTAGATGTTATATGTCATTGAAGACGCTCAAAATATAGTTTTCCCATTTATCTAATGTTATCTTCTACTTATATCACTAAATATTAATATGACAACTGCTTCATTACAGCAGTGACAGTTCAGAATTTGTCACTATGTCGATGCAGGTTGTGAGCAAACTAAAGCACTTGCTCAATTGTTAGATGTTACGTGTCATAAAAGAGGTATAAAAAACAGTTTTCCCCATTTCTAATGTAATCTACTTAAATCTTCGTATGACAACTGCTTTATTACAGCAGCGAGCGACGTTCACAATTCGCCAATATACCGTGAGCAAACTAAAGTATTTGCTCAGTTGTTAGATGTTATATGTCATTGAAGACGCTCAAAATATAGTTTTCCCATT
>NW_020438929.1:133780-139794 GCF_000699045.2 Agrilus planipennis
TATTGTCTAATGACAAAAAAACTGTGAATGTTGTATATAAAGACATTCTGTAGTATATTTAGTATGTTCAGGGGGTGTCTTTTGAAGATTTCCCCTCCTCGATAATAATCTAAACATAACAAAAATACATTTAGTATCAGCACTGAACCCGTGCGAAGCTGGGGCGGGTCGCTAGTAATAAATAAACTCAAAAATGCAGGGATGAGATAAAGAGATAGAAGAGTGATATATAGTTTGTTTAAAGGGCAACAAATGTTTGAGTAAAGGGACAAAAAAATTATAAGAAAACCAAAAGAAGTCGCAACTCTCAGGTATTAGTACAGCGAGTTACGATAACAACTAAGGAGCTACAGCGATGGAGAATGTAAACAGTGCCGGTTGTGGAACGACTAATAACGTAGAAATCAACAGCTTACTACACATAGCAGTGTTTAGACGACTATCATGATAATTAAATTAATTAAATAACAACTTATGCATGGGAAATATGTGTGGGTACTGCGGAGGTTAAATGTGGTCGTTCCGAGTAAATGTCTAATGTTCGAAATTTCTTTAGTTTGGTAGGTGTTTTCTGTTTTTAATAATACTGGATTACTCGATTAATCGAAATAAATTCATAGATCGTTAACCTTGGTAATCATCCAGCCCTAGTTGATTATTAAAATTAACTTGCTTGTAAGAAGCAATTTCAGCCTAATCGAGCTACTTGTGGTGTTTGAAATAACGTAAAATTTAGACAGGTCAGGCATCTAATCGTCCAAACTTCGGAAACAAACAAACACACCAAAAAGGTCGTGAACTATAATAACAACTACAATTTAATATCAAAATTTGTCTTAATTTTCTTTCTGCCTCAAGCTGCTGTAACTACAAATTGAATAATATCTCATTTTGCTGCAATTATTGTTATGAGTTATGACTGTCATTCTGTAAGAAGAAAAAGTGAGAACAAAAAGGAATATGCCAGTTAGTAGTTGATAGTAACCTACCTATGCAAGTCTCTGGAAGTTTGTTTTGTTACTGGTAATTATCCTTTGAATGCGAAAGCAAACAAAATCGCGCTGTTGAGCCTGTAGAACAACAGCGTTCGCAACAAGGGCTAATTAATAAGGGCCCTTAATTAAAGAGTATAAATTGCACTCGTTAACAACAAGCAGAACTTAAACGCCCGACGAACATTGGGCGTCAATAAATAATTATTGCTCTAGTTCCGACAACCGACGCGACGTGGCGGATCTTGCAAAATTCACTCGACGATTGTTATTAAGGCGAGGCACTTTTTCGTAATTTTCAACGTTCAAATAGAACATTGTGCGACATTTGAGCACTGGAAAGTACAAAACTTTCCTTAATGGAAGTACCTAACTGTAACAAAGCACTACTTGAAGCCGACAAGTTTGAGTTCTCAATTTCGTTATAAGTACAATACGCTAACACTCGACAGTAACTGCTCATAACACAAGGTAAATTAATTGAAAGGACAAATACAAACGTAACAGTTTTATAAAAAGCCAAGAGAGTGAATAAGTTAAACAAACACTATAGCTGCTAATGTAATTCCAATTCTCACAGTGAAAGCATTGATACTGTATATGGCATGCGGATGAGGTCTAATCACAGATAAACTACTGACCAAGAACTTATACTGCTTGCATACACTAGTGGGGAGTTGAGAATTTGAACATAGAGATATAAGGGCAGCATATTCTTTTGAAAACCACGACGTGACTTTTAAGGGGTGCTACTTTTTGTTGAAAACAGTCTGAAAGTTCGAATAGTTTGATTTTCAAAGAAGCAGAAGATATTTTCAGATGGATATGGATATGGAAGATCAAAATAAGTATCGAGACTACCCAAGGTTGCTCGCACACCCGGCCAGCTGTAGTCACCACTAGTTGTAGGCACGAGCGGCCTATATCGGCCACTAGTAACCGTCACTTTGGTCGCCATTGGACGGTATTGAAAGACGCTGGTGACGCCTTCTGGTGGCGACCACAAGTGGCCGCTTCTCGTGAAAACCACAAGTGGCCGCTTCTAGCAGAAACCACAAGTGGTCGCTCCCATTGACGACCACAATGGCCGCTTTTAGTGACAACTACAAGTGACCGAGTATGTGAGCCGTCTAACGCAAAGTTGATCCTATCTTGTTTACCTTGATCATTATAAAGCCCCCGACCATCAAACTATAATATTACTGTGTTATTTCTGTTTTTCGAAGTGAAACTTCTATATAGACGACGGGGTATTACGATTTTTTCTGTCACGAAAAAGCGTTACGGTCGCGTGGGACGGTATATCTCGTGGTGAGAGGCGGCAGCGACGAAGGGAGAGAAAGCTGACGTCGGTGGAGAAGGCAACGGCTATATTAGATGGATATAATGCGCAGCCGCGGGGAGGCGACTAGTGTCCCGGCGGCGTATGCTGTGCTCAGCTGTTGTTTTCGTACCTCTCCTCTCCACGTGGCTGGGCATCATTACCTCTATTTGCGGTCTGTGTAAAAACCAAATCATAATTTGCAGTAAACCTGTGAAAAAGAAATGTGTGCTGGGACACATGGTAGAAGTGTTACTTTAACGAACAAGTGGAAAAACAAGTCGCAACAAAATTTTTATTTCAAGATTTATGGGCACATTGTTAATGTACTTGTTCAATTGGAAAGCCGGACAAAATTTTTACTTTAAGTTTTACGGGCAGGTTTTCAAATTGGATAAGTACATTAACAATCTACCCGTAAAACTAGATGAAAAAAATTTTGTTGCGATTCGTTTTTCCACTTGTCCGTTGAAGTTTGATTTCTACTATGTGTCCCAGCACACATTTCGTTTTTCCATACAATTAGTGCCGAGATTAAATAGGACAGCAAAATAAAATCCGCGTTGCATCTCGTTTGTATGCCGAGATGTTCAAAGTTTCTTTGGAAAAAAAGAGGGAATCTTGCCGTGCCGCGCACAGAATGAAAACAAGAGTGAAAATGTAAGCAAAGGATTTCGCTACAGGACGACGCTTGTCGACGTCAGGACAGCGCTGACGCGTTGAATGGCGGCGTTAACTTTTAAAGTATAAGCACTCAAAAGATTTCTTCTTCTTGTCTCTTCCATACTTATATCACAACGAAATGCATTATACAACAAGCCTCTTTGTAAGCTGAGTATATTCACGCAAACAACGTGCTTACGTGTCACTAGATGATAATAAAAAGGAGATTTTAAGTTACTCAATGGATAAATGTTTTAATTAAAATCGACTTGAAATTTTTAACGAATAACAACAAATATATTTGCCCCTCATAATGAGAATGTAATCAAATTTTGAAATATTTTCGCAAAAACTTGCTCATACAACGCATTTCCCCCGCTGTCTGTCCCTATGTATGCTTAGATCTTTAAAACTACGTAACGGATTTTAATGCGTTTTTTTTAATAGATAGAGTAATTCAAGAGGAAGGTTTATATGTATAATACATGCATAATATAGTAGAGAAACACTAATAATTTTAGAGGTTTGTGAAGGTGGTGTCGTAAATAAACACATTTTTTTTGCGCTTGCATTGCAAACGCTGGCTGAACCCTACAATATAGATCAAAATAATGTACTACAGTATTGTACAACTTAAAAAGGTCTACACAAAAGTTCGGAATGGTATATGTCTATCTCTTAGGGATAACCCACAATAACCATTTTTTATCCTTCACTTTTTATGAGAAATAATGGCTTATTTACGAAACCATTTTAAGAAATACAGCATTAATCCTTATCCAATTAAATACTTTTAAATACATTGTGCATTTAATATAGATCAATATGGTCCTTTACAGCAATGAAATTTAGATGAATATTTTCGACGATATTACAAATTTAAAATGCAGGGACAAAGCGGTGCGGCGGTATACTTCGTTTAGTTTCTCTAGCGATGTGACCTTCAGTTTAACCGGCGCAAAGTAGAAGAGAACAGCACAGTACTGCGCGGAAAAATTGACCATTTTATCCACTAAGTTTTTCTTTTTCTTGTACTTCAAATATTTTTAATTTAAATTCATATTTGTAATTTTAAATAGTGTCTAAGTTAGTAANTAGTAAGAATTTTAAGCATTATTTAAAACACTTAAATGTTTTTTTTAGATTGTTTTAAATTTAGAAATTCAAAAAATGCTGTTAAAGATGTATGTCTGACGTATGGCTAGTGAGAAGCGTTAAAAGCAGAAGCAGGAGTTAATTAAACTACTGTTCACAAATAGTTAAGAATGTAGGATGTTTAGTTTATGGGAAATGCAAATATTAGTTCAGGATAGCAAAGAGCAGGACTGACAATCTCTTTTTGCTGATATGACGATAAATTAGGTTAGGTTAGGTTATGATGTGGTTAGGTTGCTTGTATTTCTCCAACAGCACCTTATGGTAAATTTGTCCTTAAAGAAGTATCGAGGTGTGTATCTAAACAGTTTTAGGATTGACAACCCTACGATGATATCTTTAAACAGTTTTTAAAATACTTGGTTCAAACATGCCAACCCTGTACATAAACTTAAAAATAGGCAGTTGTATTTCGACATTTCTACAGACACTTCAATTTTATTATCCTGTAAGTACCCTGTAATTATGTAGTATAAAGTAAAGAGTTTTGTTGTAAACAAAGCTCCCTTTCGTAATTGAAACTTTTATAATATCCAAAGCATAAAACACAGTTCTTTTAAATATCCCATCGTCGCGTATAAGCCACAAAAACCGAGTGTGCCTACGTTGCCATTTCCGCGGTTTCACCGCCCCGCTTTTCTCTACGTATAGATATGTACATATATATATATATATATATTCCATGTCATAATCAAAGCTCGGGGATAGAGCTTTTGAAAACGAGTTATTCAGAATACGCTGTAAAATATTCATACCGAACCACACACACACACACATACATACATAGATACATATGGGCAACGCTAAAAAAAGAAAATGACGACGACAGCGTCGCGACGCACTCACCCTTCCCTCTATCACGAATGATCAAAAGTATTCGCGATACGGGGGCTTTTTGTTACTGATGCGATGTAACGTAGGTACCTCTTCAACGTTCTCTTGTGAACATGTTGGCGGCAAACCGAAACAATAATAGGCAGTAGTACAAACGAAAACTACTAGTACAACTACAAACGAACCTCGAGTTATTATGTACACAATTGTACAAAAAAACATAGAGTGATTGGAGCGAATCCTCTATTAATAATGCGATGTCGATGGAAAATCGTGACAATAAATAATTACTGTCAGTTGACATTCATTTAGTTAATTACCATCAGGCCAAACAATATTCTTTTCTCTTATTATAACGACAATACAGTTTGTAGCACTTACCACCCAGTAGTCTACACAATCAGATTTAAGATGACCCACCTGAAACAACAGAAAAATATAAGAACATTACAAAAACAATCGAATACAGTAATATGTACAGAAAAACCCTTTATAACTAATCTTTAGGGTCCGTTATAAAAGAGAAATTTCTTTGTTAACAGAAGGTTTGTCAATAATAAAACTTTGTGATGCAAAGGTAATGTTAATAACAAAAAATGACTGATAATTTTCCTAAATTTTGTAATCTATTTACTTTATTATAGGTACTGAATTAATTAAAAAAGGGAATAATAAACACAGTAAATTACTTAGTACGGAATATTGTATAGTAGAACGTAGATTTAGTTTCAAAGGATTGTCTATACATTTTATTACTGTAAAACTTCTTGCTTAATGCCTATCTATACTTCGTTTACTTTCTGTAGCGATGTGACCTTCAGTTTGATCGGCGCAAAGTAGAAAAGAACAGCACTAGGCCAGAAATGGAAGGAGACAACTCTCGGCCAAACTCTTAACCGGCGAGGAGCGTATTATTCGTACAGTACTGCACTGAAAAATTGACCATTTTATCCACTACAATTGCATTGCTCAAATGTGCTGTTATTGGTACCATTTACTACTGAAAATATAAACGAGATGTTTATTTATATTTGAAGACATATTAAAGG
>NW_020438929.1:139808-144206 GCF_000699045.2 Agrilus planipennis
CGCATTCAAGACATTGGAAAGGGCACATAGCTAGAGAAAGTAAACGAAATATACCAAAGATATCAAAACAGACTTTCCTAAATTTGTACAGGTATGTATCTCATAAAATTTATCTTAGAAAACTGACGCACCCATGTCAAGTAAATTAAAACTTTATTTCATATTTAATTTAACGATTAGGCTGGTTAACACAATTGCTAGGTGTTGTAAACAAAGCTTATTTTCGTCATCGGAATTACGATAACTCGCTATAAAGTAATAACTCAGAACCCATCTTCCTCTGTTCCGTAGTCTGAAGTCGGAAATCTCAAATTGCTGTAAATCACTCGAATAGCTAAAACAACTGTAGCAGTGCTTTCTCAAATTGACCCAATTCCAAATTTGCACTGGCGCCAGTGCATAACCATGGTTTTTGTCTAATAGATAGGTCAAGCTTTGATTTAATAATACAAGGTTCATTTTAACTAATTCTAAATAAAATTTACCCACGATTAGTCAAATATATACCGAACATTCATTCATTATAATTAAAATTGTATTCAATTGAAAATCCAATCGCGTGTTTTACAAAATGGAAAAAAGACAGGACTAAACACCATAAACGTGCCTAATAATGTGATAATAACGTATTAAGTGCTGGTTATTTGTCATACGTTACATAATTACATGTGATGCTGTAATAATATTACATTATTAAATACAGGAGTCAGAGAGTGAGACAAGAATGCACACTCTGCAACACCATTAAAAATAGACAAGTGTAGGGGTAGACATACAGGGGTAAAAGAGATTAGTACACTTAGATTAGTAGATGATATAGCAGTATTAGCATCTAGCAAGGAGGAGTTAGAGATAGCTATAAATAAAATAGAAGAGGTGTTGACAAAACAGTATTGTATGAAAATAAATAAAAGTAAAACATAAATACTGGTTTGCAATGGAGGAAAAAGCAGACAAAGAGCAAATATAAACAAAACAGGAGACGAAAAATTAGAAGAAGTGGCCGATCTAGGAAGTCAAATAAGTCAGGACGGAAGGAGTAGTAGGGATATAAAGCAGAGGATAGCGCAGGATCGAGTCGCTTTTAAGCTTCTCGCAAGCGGTTAATTTAGAAATTCGAAAAAGATTGTTAAAGGCGTATGTTTGGAGCGCGGCGCTGTACGGGTGCGAAACATGGACGGTGGACGCGGCGGAAAAGAAAAGGTTAGAAACGTTCGAAATAATGAGTATACCGTGAATACAGAAGGTTAGAAATGAAAAGATATTAGAAAGAATAGGAGAACAGAGGACTCTATAGAAGTCAATAAAAAAATAGGCGAGATGGGTTGGTAGGACACCTTCTCAGGTATAAAGGTCTAGTCAGAGACAAATTAGAGGCAGAAACAGGAGTTTAGAGGAATAGAGGTATACCTAGATTAAATGTGAGTTGTTTTATTTTTAGGGAAATGCGAAGATTACCTCAGGATAGGAAAATGTGGAAGTGAAATCTAACCAGTTTTTAGGACTGACGATCTTACTTGAGATAATGATTGATTCGTGGAGTTTCCTGGAAAATTTCCCGACCTTCGGTGTATTATTGAAATTATTTTCTTTATCACCGATTATTTGTTTTCCACACCGATAGCATTAGCATTCTGCCCCCAATTTCTTCAAAAAATTTTAAGGCGGTCCTCGTATAAAAATAACGTCTCGTAAAACCCAATGGCAAACTTTTACGTTACCTTCAAATGTCATAAAATTAAATTGCGTATATGTATATCTACCTTTAAAACATCTCTTCAGTTTATTGTCAATAAATTGGATGCCTAACACTATATACAGGTAAGGCAAAACGTTCACCGAATACAGAAATTACGCATTTCATTGTCGGCAAGTTTGGTAAAGTGAGGAATACGTACACCGTTTTCAACCAGGTCTATCTGAAAATACTACCTGATTCTTCATCAACCGAACCCTCAAAATCGTTTCAACAAAAAGCAACAACCCTCAAAACCATTAAATTACATTTATCGAGATTATACATAATACTTTATTCTTTATATGATAAGACGGCTGAAGGTATTTTTTCCTTCCTTTTACCACGTCATATTTGTCAAAAGACACTGCTTTTGGTGATTGCATCTAATAGAAAATAGAATATCCCTCAATCCTCAACTTCTATATGAGACTCACATACACGGTTTGTCCGGAAAGTAATAGGACTGAGTCGATTTAAAAAAATTTATTGAGGCAATCGTTACGATTCTTTAAAAACTTTCAAAATAGGCTGCTTCTGCGTCGATGCAGCGCTGCCAGCGCGATTTGCAAGCATTGCAGGCGTCACGGAAGGCATTCTCCGGAATAGCCTTAAAAGCCGCGGTGCATGCTGCTTGGATCCCTTCTGTCGTCTCAAAATGCTTGCCTTTCATCGGCTTTTTCAGGCAAGCAAACAAAAAAAAGTCCGGGGGGCCACATCTGGGCTGTAGGGCGGCTGCGGAAGCGTTGGAATGCCGGTCTTGGTCAGGTAGCTGTCCACAAGAAAGGCGGTATGAGCCGGGGCGTTGTCGTGCTGCAACTTCCAGTCGGCTGCGATGTCTTGTCGGACCCGATTGAGCCTTCGTTTGACTCTCTTGAGCACTTCCACGTAAAACTTGGAGTTGACGGTTTGTCCAGGAGGAACAAATTCATGGTGGACGATGCCTTTCATGTCAAAAAAGACAATGAGCATCGTTTTCACTTTGGATTTGCTCAATCTTCCCATTTTTGGGGGAGGAGAGGCCGGCGTGTGCCACTCGGAAGATTGCCTCTTTGTCTCGGGATCATACTCAAAGATCCACGACTCGTCACCTGTGATTACGTTATTCAAAAATTGGGGGTCACTTTCACACATGTTTAAATTTTCTTGGCACACTTCCACTCGCCGCAATTTCCGGTCGTCAGTGAGCACTTTTGGGACCATCTTCACGCACACTTTGCGCATGTTCAAATTCTCCGTGACAATGTCATGAACCACAGATTTTGGTAAATTTAATATCTGGGCAATTAAACGAATACTTAGTCGACGGTCTGAGTTCATTACTTCGCGCACACGAGTCACATTGTCGGTGTTTGTCGAAGTCGAAGGTCTTCCAGCACGATGTTCATCGGCGACCTCTTCCCGGCCCTCTGAAAAGGCCTGGTGCCACCGAAACACACCACTTCTTGCTAAAGCAACATCTGGGTAAGCCTGCTTGATCATATCAAACGTCCTGTCGTAGATTTACCGAGTTTCACACAGAATTTAATCGCGTACCTCTGCTCTAACGAACGCTGCATTTTCGGCTTTCTGCTCTAACGAACGCTGCATTTTCGGCTTGCACCACTCACAGAAACACGTCGTACGAAAAAGCCTGTTCTGACTCTCCAGGTGCTCGGAGACAACTCACCAGTCACTCGTTCGTTAGCTAGGAATGCCCTCTGCCGAATCCGAAGTACAGTCGCGGTGGAAGGAAATCAGTCCTATTACTTTCCGGACAAACCCTATATACTTTTATGTATGTATGTTTACATTTCCAGCAAATAAAAGGACATGACGCTGGTGTCTGTGAGATGTTTCTGTCATGAACACTCTTGTTGCATTGTTTAGTTTATTATGTATATATTATATAAGTATATCTAGATGCACGAACATGAAGTATAAATTTAATGCTCTTGCAAACATGCAGAATACAGATGGAGGATGGAAAGGTTATTCGATTTTCACGCTCGACGTGGAAAAATAAGTAGTAAAAGAAGACGTGGAACAGATATGACTTAAAATAACTTTATGAATTTAAATTCGTTCAGCAGAACTTTCTATCTGCTGACAGAACAATCAAATTGACATCTTTTCTCGTAATACAAAATTATGGGCTTAACTGACTATTAAAACGTTAAATAAAGGAGTAAACCGTGCCTTAAGCCTACCTTCGATGTCCAGCATGTTACCTTTTAATTGGAAATTGTAATTAACAGTCACCAATCTTTTGACGCCGACGGAATCATTACGTTACAGTAGGTTACGGTATGGAGAAACTACATGATATAACAAAATATAGTCCTATTGGGATCCGTCAAATTGGTATACATCATCTGGTGGCAAAATTTATAACTCGAATGAGGGAAAAATTTACATAGGAACTGTGCACGCAAATTGTAAAATTGTTTACTAAAATAATAAAACACGTTAAAAAAGTAAACATTTTTTTGATGATAGAGTCGACGAAGTTTTCTTCTAAAGTTAAATCAAATAAAAAGTTAATATGTTCAGTGCAAAGCTGCAATAGCACTTCAGACATAGATCTTCACTCTTCACCTACATTAACTACTTTCCAATAAAAACTAACCGTTTTATATATGTAAAAAATATATTCGGAAAATTAGAGAAAAAAGTAAACTAAT
>NW_020438929.1:144709-146494 GCF_000699045.2 Agrilus planipennis
AAACATACCGGGATAGGGGTTAAGGAATTGGTTTAATGGTATTATTTGTACACTATAAATTTAAATTTTACACTATACATGCCGGAGTTGCCTGTAACGAACGTTGCATTGAAGCGCGCTTACGGCTCAAGCGATCCCCACTACGAACTCGACTACGTGACCGAGTAGAGGGGGGACATCCGTTGCATGATTTCGTTACAAAGCAACTCGCATGAAACGAACTTACCCTACCGTGCGTAAAGAAGTTTCACTTCAAAAATATATTTCTCTACCCAATTACCACGTTCGTCAAATCAGCAACAGATTTTCGCCTTAATCTAATTTACAACAGAAACAGTATTTTACCTTTTTTGCTGAAAAACAAACACGATTAAAAATCAGGAAATGTTTTTCATGCTATCCTAATTTTCATCTCTATTAAAATATTTGCACACATGCTAACAAGGGAGAGCTTAACGAATTGCCAAGACGACAGTTTTGTTCGTTTTTGTTTGTATATCGTTAGTATTGTGCCTACTTTATGATTTGTTAGGGAAAATTAAGTTCGTGCGACGAATGTCAAACACACACACATGGCGTTAAGCACGGGGTGGCTGGCCACCCAACCGTGGGAAAGTTAAACTGGGACAACTAACAAAAACTACAATCTACTTTAATAGGTTTCACTTCAATTATCTAATACGAACAATATATTTTATACATTTACAATGTACTTATACTGCGTCGGAATCGAGAATGCATATACAGGGAGGGCAACTAGCCAGAATTTTTTGAGGAATGAATTCAAGCAAAAACAATAATTAAGTAATAGTGCGATAAGGTTTTGAATTAACGTAAGTACGAAACCACATCGATGTTTTACTCCACCGGAGGCGGGTTGATATATTACATGTTAGAATAATGTGACGAGGTTATCTTTGTTTCAGCAAACACGATGCCCTTGATGTTTTATTATGTTGTAGCTTCGTTTACTTTCTGTAGCGATGTGACCTTCAGTTTGATCGGCGCAAAGTAGAAAAGAACCGAATTATTTATCGTAACTCTAAATTCTCGTTAATTTATGCAAACTTCCGGATGAATCACCACGCTAAAAGTTTTGTATCATCATTTCTTTCGACACAACACTTTATTACTCTTTATCTTTTCATGGTAACTGCCTAGAGTGGAGCATGTTTCATGAATAAGAACACTACTCGCTGCACAACTTCATGTTTTAATAACGCCATAAGACCGTTACCACCTTGGACTTGATAAAATTTCTGAACAACTTATTTAGCTGCAGAGGATGAAGAATTTTGCTCGAAAGGAAACTTTAATATGCAAGTCAGGTTAAGTGTTCCTGCAACAGATACGCATCGAGAGTTGCATTCTAAAGAGTATTTTAATTTAGGTTCACTTTGATAGACTACAATCTAATTACGGCAACTTTATAAAAATTGTAAAACATTTTCATGACGCAAATTCCCTGCCTTAAAATCGTAGGAAAATGCATAGAGACATGCAAGGAGAAGGAGAAATCTATATGATAATAAAATCAATACAGAAAAACATGAAATAAAACTCAATCAAAATTAATGAGAAAAAATCGGTTGTTTGTAAAGTCGGTTTACTGACGATAGTTGAACATGACAACGTCATAAGAAAATACTGATGGAATGGTTTCATTTTTCAAAAGAAAATTTTAATTTTATTTGTTTGATAGATATTTTGTATGGATATAGAGAAGGAGGTAAATGGAAATGTATTATTGTATAGCAGCTGTCCACGCGGACGCATCGCTCACTC
>NW_020438929.1:147551-152194 GCF_000699045.2 Agrilus planipennis
AAAATCTTTGAAACAATATTTTATAGATTTTCTAAATAGCCTCGGAATTGTCTACATTTCCTAGGAATTGTATACGATTCCTAGATTTCATACATTTCCGGTAACATATAAGTACAGTAACTAATATTCTAATTGCGAATGTGTTCATTACCATTTCACACCTTAACTACACAACCGATCATCATGAAATTTTCTACACATATGGTCAGAGGTACAGAAAAGGACATAAAGTAACTTATATCCAGAAAAGAAATACTGTTCCCGAGGGATAGAAAAATTTCTTTTCATCTCGATAAAGAAGAACAGTATTCACTGTCATTCCACGCAAACTGTATGTTTAACCTAGAAAATTAGAAACCTTATTACCCTATCGGTCCTTCTACAATATAGTAAAGTACTGTGCGGGCTTTTTTGCTATTGGCTGCTATTGTAGGTACTGATTGTGATGCTAGCGCTACCATCAAATCTGCAAATTTACGGTACAGGTTCACTAATATACCACACACAACGTTTCTTCTTATAATCTTTAACCTCCATGGTTCCGACACAACACCGACCAATTTACTTCCTGAAATTACGCACCATTCAACGAATAACTACGAACAGCATGGAGCATGTCACCTGCAGGCTACTAATTGTGAGTTCATTAATGTTTGGCAATGTCCTTTTCGATTATAGATTCCGGCCTGTCGTATTAAACCCACGGCGTGTATACCTAGCAGAAACAAGTTCAACAAGTCGATGTCCTTAATTGAAAAGGACCTCGTCGAACATTAATGAATTCCTAATTAGTTACAAATTTCTTCACGACGCTTTCTCCAGTAACTACTAACCAATTATTGCCTTCGTATTATAACATTCCCTTATTTTATTGGATCTTCCTCATGCACATCCATAGGTTAGTGTTGTATGTATACATATCAAAACACAATTTTTAAAATAAGAGAAAAAGGACGTAATAATTCGTAGGTAATTTGTCGACCCCATTAGCACGCCATAGACAGTCTCAATAAATCAAAATCCAAATCATAGGAACTCTTCAAAAGCAAGTTAATACAATATTTAGTTATTGACAGTATTGCGCCATCTATTAATATTTATTACCAACTAAAGTATTTCATACGTTCGATGAATTATTTCCACGATTACAATAACCTTGAGATAAAAGCTTGCTAAGCTCTAGAGTGTAATGACCTCAGGTTTTAGTTAAAATGTCCTTTATGGAAAGAATCCAAAACCTTCCACCACGAACACAAAAGAAAATTTTTGCTAAAGATATACCTTGGGCTAGACGAATTATTTATCGTAACTCTAAATTCTCGTTAATTTATGCAAACTTCCGGATGAATCACCACGCTAAAAGTTTTGTATCATCATTTCTTTCGACACAACACTTTATTACTCTTTATCTTTTCATGGTAACTGCCTAGAGTGGAGCATGTTTCATGAATAAGAACACTACTCGCTGCACAACTTCATGTTTTAATAACGCCATAAGACCGTTACCACCTTGGACTNTAAATTCAAACAAATCAACTTTAGCTAGGCTTGTAATCACCACGCTAAAAGTTTTGTATCATCATTTCTTTCGACACAACACTTTATTACTCTTTATCTTTTCATGGTAACTGCCTAGAGTGGAGCATGTTTCATGAATAAGAACACTACTCGCTGCACAACTTCATGTTTTAATAACGCCATAAGACCGTTACCACCTTGGACTTGATAAAATTTCTGAACAACTTATTTAGCTGCAGAGGATGAAGAATTTTGCTCGAAAGGAAACTTTAATATGCAAGTCAGGTTAAGTGTTCCTGCAACAGATACGCATCGAGAGTTGCATTCTAAAGAGTATTTTAATTTAGGTTCACTTTGATAGACTACAATCTAATTACGGCAACTTTATAAAAATTGTAAAACATTTTCATGACGCAAATTCCCTGCCTTAAAATCGTAGGAAAATGCATAGAGACATGCAAGGAGAAGGAGAAATCTATATGATAATAAAATCAATACAGAAAAACATGAAATAAAACTCAATCAAAATTAATGAGAAAAAATCGGTTGTTTGTAAAGTCGGTTTACTGACGATAGTTGAACTGATGGAATGGTTTCATTTTTCAAAAGAAAATTTTAATTTTATTTGTTTGATAGATATTTTGTATGGATATAGAGAAGGAGGTAAATGGAAATGTGTTATTGTATAGCAGCTGTCCACGCGGACGCATTGCTCACTCAAGTAGGAGAGAGACAGATGTCGAACGCTGCCGAACGCGTAGGCCGATTGTGCCTCTTTGTCGCTCGTTCCGCGCTCTCGCTTGCACTTCAAGCCTTAAATGGAACGCCTCAGAGCGAGGTAACGCCGCATGAGTCATGTTTTTTCGTGCGTGCAGCCGGCTCCATCGAATTATAAGACGTTGTCACGTCAAAAATGGGTTTAAAGGAACAAGAAGTAGTAAAATTCACAAGGTGAGGTTAATAAATAAATGAAAATTTCTTGTCTAACTTTGCATTATTAACAAGATAAGAACTTAGTTTACTCCTTATGTTGTCAATTGTTTTGCAGCCGGAATTCCTACTTTGCTAACAGGAATCTTGCTATTTCTTATTCCTACTGACTTGGGGAGTCTCTAAGTTAGATTTGTCTAAATTCGTCACAGTGAGTAAAATCTAAATATGAATACATCATATTTCCTTATAAATATCAGAATATCACAGGTTTAGATTTTGTCAATGTTAAACCACGTACCTACGGCAAATTTCTAACTTTTAATCAACACCAAAATATGATGCTTGCTTTTGTCTTTTGCTTGGAAGCATCGTAGATTTTTACCCAAAAAGCAAGAGCTAATTTTTTGACAAGAAATATCACTGTTGTTTAAAGAAATTGTCTTTCTTCTTGCTCAAAAAATTGTCCTGATGAATCATTCGAAATGTGGCGAATGATGAGGATACCTTAGATAGAGAAGGTTAGAAATGAAGAGGTATTGGAAAGAATAGGGGAACAGAGGACTCTATGGAAGTCAATAAAAAATAGGCGAGATAGGTTGGTAGGACACCTTCTCAGGCATGAAGGTCTAGTCAGAGACATATTAGAGGTAGAAATGGGAATTAGGAGGGTAGAGATAGACCTAGATTAGATTACTGTTCGCAAATTGTTAAGAATGTGGGATGTTCTAGTTTTAGGGAAATGCGAAGATTAGCCAGGATAGGAAAGAGTGGAGGTGCGTGTCCAACCAGTCTTAGGATTGGCGACCTTATGATGATGATATTGATGTCGCTTCTGGACCACGGTAATTCAATTTGAGCAATTTCCTCAGCATTGACATTCGCCTAGTATTATACTACTTCAGTTTCTAACTCTGCATTCTCATCCGCCTTTGTTATTTGGGTTAAGGGTCATTTATAAGATACCATCGGCGTTTGGTTCATTATTACTTTTTATTATTTTAGGAGATAGATATACATTCATATATAAATGCACAAGCATTCAAAGTTTTAACACCATTTAACCGTCCACATCGAAATTTTGCTTCTGATTAAAATTAGTGCAGACCGTATCTATATGTAATTTATTTGATCTTTCCAGTGATTATCAGGGTACATTATGTCCACCGCATCGAATGAATGCCCTGTCCGCCTATCTCAAGTATTCGGCAAACATTAACCTGTTCAATAGGGCTGGGCGTGGGGCGTTCGCCAAAGTATGTCGCGTACTAAGAACTTTCTACCGCTTCCTATACATAACCTTTAATCTACGTAGTAGACTTAGTTGCGCGCCATACTAAATAATTCAGAGTTAATTATGGGCAAGTAGAGAACTACGACTACGACTAGGTACCTGACGTAGTGACGCTGTCGCAGAAGTTTGCGGAAAATGTCTTCACGAACCGGAACAGAATTCTTGGAACTTTTGCCAGTGGTATTCGTCACATACTCGTCTACGCCACCCCGCTCAGATTAATTATGCTTACACATAATTACTCTCGACTCTGGCCGACTAGATTAGTTTCTTTACTTCTACTTGTTCCAGTCCGTTTAGAGATAAGAAAAACCAAGAATGATAAATTCAAACAAATCAACTTTAGCTAGGCTTGTGTTCAGAAATTCGTATTAAAAAAATAGTTACAAAAGTTGATATGGTAACGTTTGCTAATTGGTGGAAGGTATCTAATAGCCTTTAAAACTTTTCTAACAACTTAAATCTCCCATTGGTAATATTAACGAATATTTTATACTTAAAGGACAACAAATGCACTTGCAACACAACAAATTTCGTGAGAGTGAGTGGGTGGTTGTTAGGAAAAAACAAATGAGACAGATAAACTGGACACATTAGAGAAGTGAAAGGGTACCTGTGAAATATTATCTAACTCCAGGAGTTTGCTTAGGTAGTCCAAGAAAACCGCTGAAAAAGTAGAAAAACGGCTCCGAAACTGGATTCTCCAGGATGTTAGGAGTTGGCACCTACGAGGGGTTTTTCCATTTTGTGATTGTTTGCCCCTTCGGTGGTAACTACCGATTAAACTGAAATAAACCCACTGGAGGTAAAATACAACATAGGGTCGTCAGTCCTACGACAGGTTGGACACGCACTCAACTAGAACATCATAGATACTGAAAATCAGCAACTTCTTCTAATT
>NW_020438929.1:152953-158857 GCF_000699045.2 Agrilus planipennis
CTTCATCGTCCAACTATCGTCGATCCGTAGTTCGATCAGCTCCATGAGCAACCGGCTTCAGCTTTCACACGTTCAATAGATTCACTAAGTTTATTAAAACAAAATAATAGTTGATAAAAGTTGGTGCATTATTTACAATCGGTTACCGTGTCTCTTCATTAACAATTTTAGTAGGAATTATTCAAAGCCATAATGGCCGGCTTTAAAAACATTTATATATGAATAATATATTCTCGTATATGAGTACTTACTTGTAATATTGTTGTCGCTTTGATTTGTGCGTTTCACAAAACATAATATTCGTTTGGCAGAAAAGTCATGAAAAAAATATTATTTCAAAACACGGACAGAGTCGTTAAAATATTGCAATTTAAAATGTTTTTATTGCGAAAACTTCGATAGAAATGGAAATTAGTAATTTCCTCTTCGGCTGGAACATTTAAAAACACCACAACGCAAAATATGTACGTCAGTGGGTATATGTATATGCACCCAGGTGCATTACAATAATACGTAGTAAACGTTGCGAAACGTTTTTCAGTTTTACGTCCTTTGGTGGAATACGTACATTAGCAAGAAGAGTGTGCTATATTTAACGGTTTATCTGTAATCTAGCTTTCGCAGTTCGCAGCAGCAGCTGGCGTGGCTGCTAGGCGCAAATGAGTAACGTACGAGCATTGGCGATATATCTTCATGCGCCGCATGAATTAAAACGTTCTATCTATGCTAATGGTTTTTACCCGGTTGAATTATATTTCAGGAAATGAAAATAGAATGACGCACAACCTTTTGTCATGGTACTTACACCGGCTAAACATTTAGCTGCGACGATGCTTTATGACACAAATTTGCATGCATTTCGTCATAAATGCCCACCGGTCGTTGCCATAATATTTTTCTAATCTGTTGCCCTCGAAGTAGTTATAAGAGAAACAAACTTTAGCCGAAATATCTTAGAGTTTCTCAATTAGAAAGTTATTTAGAGTCCACCTTGTTGGTTGAAGTAAATACATCTTGAACATTTGATTAATCAAATCTTTAAATCTGGCATCTCAATCTCATTTGTAATATTTTGGTACAATTACCATCAACACGATAGTTGAAATATCAAAAATCTATTTCAATCGGATCTTTTTTGAATGAAACTTCAAGTTCCAATAAATAAAATAGAAGGAAATTTGGAAAAACGTAATATTATTTGAATTGAAAAATGAAAAAAAACATTTAAAGGTATTAATAGTAGTAAAACTCCAATTAAAAAGGATTAATTATATATAGCGATGCAAAGCAAATAATATATATATATATATATAAAACACTCGGTCTTTAGACACCCATTGCGTTAACAATTAATTAAATAACTACCTTGTACATCGCAGATAGTATGCATTACCTCGACATGATATTAAGAACACAAAAGAAAGAAAGAATTAACAGTATGCAAACATTAATAGGTAAATTAATACACTCTGGATACCTCACACTAATTTTATTAAATTTCAAAACCTCTGACAAGGTGCGTTACCTTTTTTAAGGGTGGTTTACAAATAGTCCTATCCTCCCATCAGAAAAAATTAATCACACTTACACTACGAAAATGACTTTTCAGTTAGTCGTGCAAAAATTCCCTGCATTTGACCTACTTCATTTGCAGCGCTCATACACGAATCATTAGAGTGGCGCTTGATACACAGGCTATTTCGTACAACCCATACATGGATTTAGATTTTAGGAAAATATGGAAGCTTGTTACTGTTTCAGAAACACCCCATACAGATATATCGTCACGGACATTTTTTACAGACCTTTCTTAAGTGCCACAACTTTTCTGTAGAAAATTACAAAATTGGTCACCACAAAAAGTCCTTTTATTCCAACGAAATTAATATACAGCCTATGTTCATCCAGAAGGTCTACTTTAATATTCCTGAACTAATTATTGAAATCGGAAAAGCTGTATCATAGATGACCTCCTATATCTAAACTTAACCTCTTTATAATATTAGGAAACAAACAAAAAAATCGTAACCCTCGTTGATATTTGTGAGCAATTTTTCTTTTACAAACACATGAAATGTAGTTCATTAAATCAAGAGCCAGAGCCGAAATAGCAATGATCATGTAAAAAAAAAATCGGTTGTCTGTAAAGTCGGTTTACTGACGATAGTTGAAGTTGACAACGTCATAAGAAAATACTGATGGAATGGTTTCATTTTTCACGTCCACGCGGACGCATCGCTCACTCAAGTAGGAGAGAGACAGATGTGGAACGCTGCCGAACGCGGAGACCGATTGCGCCTCATTGTCGCTCGTTCCGCGCTCTCAATTGCACTTCAAGCCTTAAATGGAACGCCTCAGAGCGAGGTAACGCCGCATGAGTCATGTTTTTTCGTGCGTGCAGCCGGCTCCATCGAATTATAAGACGTTGTCACATCAAAAATAAAAGAAAACGAGAAACCGCGACAAACAAAACAAACGCTACAACACAACAGCTAAAGCATTTTTCCGGTGGTGGTCCTACATACATAAAAAACAAAAACGAAGATGAATAAGAAAAAGAAAATGCCACAGGATGGAATACGCCACGTTTATTGGACGGGGGGTGGTGGTATCTTCCGATATGTAGATGCTGCTCACGTAGAACAGACAGATTTATGTAATTTATAAGAAACAATTCGGGCCGAATGGTACAAATCCCGTGTACGGGTCCCGCAGAACAGTGAAATTTATTCGAAGGAATAGCAAACAAAATCGTACCTACGTATTTCGACGAAAACATTGCCGAGAAATTGAATTGAACGTGCGCGACCATAAAGCGGTCTCTATACAAATTGCTCCTCTACCGTTCGCCTTGTTCGCATCTATTGTTCATACATTTGACGTAGATTGTGTCCTTACGTTTGTTTCACCGGGGGAAGACGGAAAGGCGGTTGAGAGAGAAAGGGAAAGAGACCTTAGACGGTTTCCTCGGGGTTGCACAATCTAATTTCGAAACAGAATGGTCCCCAATATATGCGTACATATACATACATATACATATACATATATATATCTGTGTACTTGTTCAGAGTACAGAATGGCAGTGGTACCCTGGATGTATTGTAACGTTTTGCGTTCCGTATATGTTTTCTGATGTGAAAGCCCACAAAACCGAAATTAGATTTGCTCGGAAAACCGCTAGTAGTAGATGCTTGAAAGACTAATTCGCTCAGAAATGACATGTAGCAGAACTCCGCTGCGCCTTAGGCTAACGCAAATTGTGCAGTTCAAATTGCTTGTGAATTAACGAACACAGGAGATTTCCTACGTAAACGGCTTCGACGTTTGTCCCGGGCCAATCTGACGGAATTTAACCTCAAGATGTAGTTTTCATAATACGTTACATAAAACACCACCATGGGCAAGTGAACTAAGATAATCTTTATCCACAATCTTGCAGACATACTGCAGAAAAGTTAGCCTATACGACCAAACCGAAGTGGCTCCATACAGGCAAGTTGATTAATATCTAGTCACTGGCAGTACAACGCCATCTATTTTCTATACATATAAACGAATTCACTAGCGCTCACAGCTACAGTTTGAACGTTTAAAGTTCCAACTATAATCCACACCAATATCAAAAAGCTACTCATCCGATTTTAAAAATTCTTTCACCAATANGTGGAGGTGCGTGTCCAACCAGTCTTAGGATTGGCGACCTTATGATGATGATATTGATGTCGCTTCTGGACCACGGTAATTCAATTTGAGCAATTTCCTCAGCATTGACATTCGCCTAGTATTATACTACTTCAGTTTCTAACTCTGCATTCTCATCCGCCTTTGTTATTTGGGTTAAGGGTCATTTATAAGATACCATCGGCGTTTGGTTCATTATTACTTTTTATTATTTTAGGAGATAGATATACATTCATATATAAATGCACAAGCATTCAAAGTTTTAACACCATTTAACCGTCCACATCGAAATTTTGCTTCTGATTAAAATTAGTGCAGACCGTATCTATATGTAATTTATTTGATCTTTCCAGTGATTATCAGGGTACATTATGTCCACCGCATCGAATGAATGCCCTGTCCGCCTATCTCAAGTATTCGGCAAACATTAACCTGTTCAATAGGGCTGGGCGTGGGGCGTTCGCCAAAGTATGTCGCGTACTAAGAACTTTCTACCGCTTCCTATACATAACCTTTAATCTACGTAGTAGACTTAGTTGCGCGCCATACTAAATAATTCAGAGTTAATTATGGGCAAGTAGAGAACTACGACTACGACTAGGTACCTGACGTAGATGACGCTGTCGCAGAAGTTTGCGGAAAATGTCTTCACGAACCGGAACAGAATTCTTGGAACTTTTGCCAGTGGTATTCGTCACATACTCGTCTACGCCACCCCGCTCAGATTAATTATGCTTACACATAATTACTCTCGACTCTGGCCGACTAGATTAGTTTCTTTACTTCTACTTGTTCCAGTCCGTTTAGAGATAAGAAAAACCAAGAATGATAAATTCAAACAAATCAACTTTAGCTAGGCTTGTGTTCAGAAATTCGTATTAAAAAAATAGTTACAAAAGTTGATATGGTAACGTTTGCTAATTGGTGGAAGGTATCTAATAGCCTTTAAAACTTTTCTAACAACTTAAATCTCCCATTGGTAATATTAACGAATATTTTATACTTAAAGGACAACAAATGCACTTGCAACACAACAAATTTCGTGAGAGTGAGTGGGTGGTTGTTAGGAAAAAACAAATGAGACAGATAAACTGGACACATTAGAGAAGTGAAAGGGTACCTGTGAAATATTATCTAACTCCAGGAGTTTGCTTAGGTAGTCCAAGAAAACCGCTGAAAAAGTAGAAAAACGGCTCCGAAACTGGATTCTCCAGGATGTTAGGAGTTGGCACCTACGAGGGGTTTTTCCATTTTGTGATTGTTTGCCCCTTCGGTGGTAACTACCGATTAAACTGAAATAAACCCACTGGAGGTAAAATACAACATAGGGTCGTCAGTCCTACGACAGGTTGGACACGCACTCAACTAGAACATCATAGATACTGAAAATCAGCAACTTCTTCTAATTCTTCGTCTCCTATCTTTATATTCACCTTTTCACTACTTTTTCTTGAGGCGTCAAAATAATAATCACGACTGATTTCCACGTGAATTTCGTCAAGTCCGCTGTACCAGAGTACCTACCGAACATTAGGAGGTGTACTCCATAATATACCATTTCTACCACATGGTAAATAGTTGCGGTTAAACAAGCGTTAATGCGGTCAGGTGTATTTGAAATAACGTGTTCCGTAGAAGCGGGTATATTACCGCCGCAGCTAGGCGGTTGAAAAATCTCTCGTGCGTGCCAGCCCTTAAATAATGATCTTATTTCAGATCACACACCTCTTGGTGTGTTAAAAACGATGTTTTTACAAACACTGTTTCCATCAGAAAGAAATTATAGAAAACTGACAGCAAACTGAGCAATACTCCCTATTAAAATGAGCATAATGAGAATAAATATAAAAAAAATAAATGAGAGGATCTGGGTTAGCAAAAACATTAAACAATTTCCGAGTTAAACATAAAAATAATGAGGATGAATGTCGCTGCTCTTATTACGGCGAAGAATAATTTCAATTAAAACTACAATTAAAATTGACCTTGTTCTTCATCGGATCGTTATCAAAAGGATGCTGTAAAAATCCGAACCAAACGCTGTTTGTACATCTTACTAAAGTATTTGTAAGACCTGAGCGTTCAACCAAAAACCAATATGAGCCCCTTCTTGCTGAATAAATGCACAATACAACCTCGAATTTCTAAGTAAAATTATTTAAGAATAAGAACTTACACCATCCTAATTTTCATATAATAATAATAAATTATTTTCATCGAGAG
>NW_020438929.1:163493-172115 GCF_000699045.2 Agrilus planipennis
CACCAGTTATTAAATATACGTACAACGCCATCTATTTTCTATACATATAAACGAATTCACTAGCGCTCACAGCTACAGTTTGAACGTTTAAAGTTCCAACTATAATCCACACCAATATCAAAAAGCTACTCATCCGATTTTAAAAATTCTTTCACCAATATTTAGAATGGATCTTCAGGATCGACGTAGGCGTACATGATTCCGTAAAAATAAAACGGCTTTTCGTGGAGACCAATCGTGTCATTTATTGCCAAATTAATAACTTTCTTTTCAAGTAATTGTTTGCCTTCATCGACAACATCTGATATAAACGGTACAGAATGCGTGATCCGTTAAAATCCCTTTCTCAGACACAAATACATACAAAAACCCTATATTTTTTAACCCGATCTCCGTAACTCTTGGCCATGACACTATTTTTTTTTCAAAGCTACTGTTAGTTACCCTTTTTCACAGAGTTATGTTGTGCGNAATATTTGTCTTTTTTTCAGAAAAATGTTTATCGGGGGGCTGAGTTGGCAGACAAGTCCAGGTGAGTTCATTTTGAAATTATTTTTCAATTGATGCATTGATTCTGGCATTGGATCTGATCGCGAGCGAATTACTAATACCGTATTATTTATTATATCTTGCTAATAGATTTGTTAGCACTTTCTCAAAAAAATCAGCATCCAAGAGGATTTCAAATAATAAGTAGGCACTACAATATTTCTTTACTTGGGATGTATCATTTAATTTTATCAGTATATGTACCTATACATACTCCAAGTAATAACTGTTCAGGGTTTTCTTAGTTTTTTTTACATTCAGATAATTTTCAATTATTTTTGATGGGTTGTAATCGATCTAGAATAAATAATCGCTCATTAAAAGTACATTTGCTGCTTCGTATAAAGTATTCTTTAGCAAATTAAAATCTCATTCATATAACGCTGGCGTTTTATGAAAATATTTTATCACTATTATCAGGATTTTTTGTAACGCTGTCATAATCGATAAGCGATTTAGTTAATGTATGTAGACGGTTTTGGCATTTTCGATAACATTTTCCGGAACAGCGTTAACACCGTTTCAGAGTTTACGGGGAACTCGCTTCTAATTAATATTTAAAATTTCTCCCTCATGTTTCACTTTTTTTTTACTTTGGCGAGTCATTAATCAAACGCGCAGGCATTAAACGATTAATTACGTTTTCCTTTTTTTTTTTTAAATCTGCGACCATGCAAAGGTTTGGGATTGGGGTATGAAACTGAGCGCGCGCGAGCAAGCGCGTAAACTGTCGTGTTTCAAGATTGCTTCGTTTTCGAAACTTTTCGGCGTTACGGTAATTTAATATCGAAATAATGACCTCCTGTATAACATACAGATAGATCTAAGATACCTTTAGGTGTTATGGTATAAATCCACTAATTCTGTATTTTGAGCAGCTAGTCAAACTTCAACCTAATGATAATAAGATTATGTTTTGCGACGTCTAGATAATAACTNATATACTTAACTCAAACGCAAGCCTTGCATACGTTCAAACGTCACCGTAAAATCAGAAAAATATACGCGACATCAGCACCAGTTATTAAATATACGTACAACGCCATCTATTTTCTATACATATAAACGAATTCACTAGCGCTCACAGCTACAGTTTGAACGTTTAAAGTTGCAACTATAATCCACACCAATATCAAAAAACTACTCATCCGATTTTAAAAATTCTTTCACCAATATTTAGAATGGATCTTCAGGATCGACGTAGGCGTACATGATTCCGTAAAAATAAAAAGGCTTTTCGTGGAGACCAATCGCGTCATTTATTGTCAAATTAATAACGTTCTTTTCAAGTAATTGTTTGCCTTCATCGACAGCATCTGATATAAACGTTACAGAATGCTTAATCCGTTGAAATTCCTTTCTCAGACACAAATACATACGAAAACCCTATATTTTTTAACCCGATCTCCGTAACTCTTGGCCGTGACACTACTTTTTTTTATTCAAAGCTATTTTTAGTTACCCTTTTTCACAGAGTTATGTTGTGCGTCCATTTACAAATAAAACTTGAGGTAATTGATTAAGACGCGAACTACTAAAACCAGTGCCGGAAATCGCCTTCAGGCTTCTCTTTTTTTCTTTAGAACACACGGAATTAATATTTAATCAAAGTTATGTACAAAAACCAACCAATAAATGACAGGAATAAAAGGGCTGTGCGGTACAAGGACCGAAGAAGTAACATAACCTATATGAATAAAATAAAAGCCTTGATATTTATATTCTGTGCTATGGGATTGGGGGAAAGAAGGTGGTAATCTGACAATATATACGAAAACCAGTAAACATACTTAAATAAACAAACAGTCACGCACTTTTGATGAGCCTCAATTTATTAGGATAATAAACGAACTTGTCGACCAGTAAATCGACTACAAAAGGCTCAATATTTCTTACATTTCAAGAAAAACGATTGGAACAATGCATGCAATTATAAATGCATCAGTAATAACGCTTCACATTCTCACATTGTATAATATTTCATAGCATATTAAATGGCGTCGAATTGTTTCTACTAAGCGTCGCAAGTGGCGCTACTTGTTGCCAATTTAGCTCGAATAGGTATTGAGATCCGTCAAATGGGCATACACCATCTGGTGGCAAAATTTATAACTCGAATGGAGGAAAAATTTACATAGGAANATTTACATGTAAAGCTATCTCAAAGCACTCAATTATTTAACCCTATTAGGGAGGTCCCTAGGCAATTGAAATCTCGAACCACCCTTCACCAATTAACCCCTCAATCGTAAGTAAAGTAATATTATCAACCACTAATTTTAATGAACCAACCTATGTGGCTGTATCTCTTCGGAAAAGGATGCAAATCCCGATGAAAAAATATTTTGCGATTAATTTCAAAAGATTATATTATAGTAAGTTTAAAAAAAAATTGGCTTAAACTACTTCATTAACTAATTACTAAACACCAGAAAAATACAACTTTATTTCGGGCGGACGAATGCGGAATATTGGTTTAGTTTTGTTAAAAACGTTTATGCTTGCACCATACAAAACTGCAGAGAGGAATTACAAATCAAAACAAACACAAACGCAAATACAATACAGTGTAGGCGCGATCTACTGACTTGCTACTAACAGGTTAGCTTCTGAAACCTGTTAAAACGACTCCTTTTGAACATATCCACCAGGGGTCACATGTGGCGCGTAACGCGTGACGGAAAATGTGGAAGTGCGTGTCCAGCAGTTTCAGGACTGACAACTTTATGATGGCGATGATAAATATTAGATATTCAACACAGGACAGCTTTTAGAACAGACATACAAAGTTTAAGGATTAACATGTTTAGATTTATGGATGATATAGCAGTATTAACATCTGGTAAAGGGGGGTGTTAGACAAAATCCTAGGTAAATAAATTGGATGGCTTATTGACAAAAGATCCAAGGAAAAGAATGAAAACCTTTATGAGAGAAGCTACTCTA
The DNA here is from genome assembly GCF_000699045.2 of Agrilus planipennis. NCBI lineage: Eukaryota > Metazoa > Arthropoda > Insecta > Coleoptera > Buprestidae > Agrilus > Agrilus planipennis. The sequence goes on from NW_020438929.1 coordinate 166,989, forward strand.
TTTGTAATATTTTTGTTTTGGAATATTACTTTCCACAAATTTTCCGGCGCTGTGGAAAAGGAAAGGTTAGAAACGTTCGAAATGTGGTGTTACAGGCGAATGATGAGGATACCGTGGATAAAGAAGGTTAGAAATGAAGAGATATTAGAAGAAATAGGAGAAGGTCTAGTCAGAAACGGGAGTTAGGAGGGGTAGAAGTACTGTTCGCAAAAAGTTAAGGGTGTGGGATGTTCTAGTTTTAGGGAAATGCGAATATTAGCTCAGGATAGGAAAGCGTGGAGGTGCAGGTCCAATCAGTCTTAGGACTGATGACCTTATGATGATGAAATTTTCCGATGAAGTAAATCACCTTTATAAAGAATTAAAGATTTCCAATACTCCGGGGTCTAAATGATAAAGTGACGAAGGCGAAACAGGAGAATTGGACAATAAAGTTCCTACAGCGTGGGCTCCGAAAGTTTTAAATTTGTTTTTCTCGTCGACCAAAACCTATTATTCAAGGGAACGCGTGGCACGAGAGGATTGGTGGCGTAGCACGGCATGGTAGTTTCGGCCGTTGCTGCTTTTTTTCACTTTAAATTAATTCCCTCCTAATTTTATATAAAACGGCACCCAGCTAAGCTGGCGCCGTTAATTTATTTTTATTTCCGATGCCAGTCCGACTTTATTGTACGTACTTATTACTGCCAATACCGTTCGACCTGATTCCAATGATCGAGTCGATCGAATTTCACGTCACTTCGACACAGCAGTTGCACGAAAAAAATTAATGTCCTTGCTCCCTGGCGAATTGACACAAAAAAAAAAGAAAACGTGAACACATTAATACACATTTACTTTAACTTCTACGTTTTTCTGTGATGTAGGTCGATTAAGCATTAAGCTCCGAGATTGAACAATTTGAAACGATTCAAAACCTTAAAGCACTGTAAAACATGATAATCAACGTTTATGTTCGAAAGTTCACTATTTTTGAGAATAACGTAGTGTTGAAAGTACACATGTAAATTATCAAAGCTATCCAACTAAAAATTAAATAGGAATTATATTAATAATTATTGCTGAAGAGAAAGATTTAGTCAGTATTTATTTTTTAATTTTTTACTTGGTTTTAGGTTAATATTTTCACCTTAATAAATTGTATCTGCTGAAATCGGTCGTAATTAACCATTATATAAATCAGCTATCGGTGGTTTTATTTATGTACAACTCCGTTAGACTATAAATCGTTTAATTAAAAATAAAAGATGGAAGATTAACGAAGAATCGGCTAATTAATTAATGTACCCCCGTGCAATAAATATTAAATGCGTGCCTGCTTATCTCGCCGAGCGAGGCAGCCGTGGCGGCGCTACCGTTCCCGGCGATTCCTTTTAAATAATTGCATTATCAGAAACGAAAACGTCCCGATAAACACAATTTTCCTCGACTTAATTTATTCCAACAAATTTATTAGAGACTAACTAGAAAATAGTAAACTTACAAAAACGTATCTAATTAATTAAGTACTTAACAACATCCAATGTACAATAATGTACCCTTTTTGAGAAAACAAGACAGTATGCCCTCCATTCTTTTCAAAAACAGGTACACTTCGTTTACTTTCTGTAGCGATGTGACCTTCAGTTTGACCGGCGCAAAGTAGAAAAGAACAGCACTAGGCCAGAAAAGGAAGGAAACAACTCTCGGTCAAACTCTTAACCGGTGAGGAGCGTATAATCCGTACAGTACTGCACGGAAAAATTGACCATCTTATCCACGAGTCGAGAGTATAATGAGCTTTTTCCTCTCTACCTACGATTTTGCCAGCGCGCATCCAAGACATTGGAAGGGGCACATCGCTAGAGAAAGTAAATGAAGTATATAATTTTCAACGTTCATTGCACAGAAAGTCTATAAACTGGAAGTAGAATTTAATATTACATAGCAATAGGCTGACATAAGCGACTGTTTATTATTATAACTTCAAACTGTATGACACAAATATACACTTTGTTAATGTTTTAGTTGATGGTGTAATGTAGTTGATGCAAACATTCGTGGAAGAAAAGTCTACAGTCTAAATAACGATCCACCAGTTTTTTCATGCATATTGAACTTCGTTATTAAATTGTTGTTCGCTGTGAGTAAAGTTATAAGATTCCAAAGTCTAAGTCTTGTTTGCTAATTTCAAAATAGCAATTACTTCTAGATTTAAAAATCATCCATTTGAAAAATATTGATTTAAATATTATACCTAAGTCCGGGCAATTGAAGTCAATAGATTCGATTCGGATCGTATGTAGTACGTCTACCAGGCGATCGACCAATCAGGTTGCCTTTTTTATTTAGTATAAAATAGATCGCATGCAATTATCCGATCCGACTCTCATCGTGCTTCCAACATTAGTCTGATTGGTTTCGTGGACAACCTTCTCATATTCATTTATATGAGCCCGATCTTCGTCACCTAACTGTCGTCGTCCCGACTTCAGTCTGATCGTCATCGTGGACAACATTATCAGATTCAAACCGGATAGAGTCGTGACAGTAGATATTATTAATCATTTTTTCATGCCCAATCTTCATCGCCCAACTGTGGACGTCGCGACTTTAGTCCGATCCGTTTCGTGGGCAAACTTGTCCGACTTTTATCGGATCGAGTCCTGACAGTAGATATTATGACAGTCATTTATATGTACCCGATCTTCATCGTCCAACTATCGTTGATCCGTAGTTCGATCAGCTCCATGAGCAACCGGCTTCAGCTTTCACACGTTCAATAGATTCACTAAGTTTATTAAAACAAAATAATAGTTGATAAAAGTTGGTGCATTATTTACAATCGGTTACCGTGTCTCTTCATTAACAATTTTAGTAGGAATTATTCAAAGCCATAATGGCCGGCTTTAAAAACATTTATATATGAATAATATATTCTCGTATATGAGTACTTACTTGTAATATTGTTGTCGCTTTGATTTGTGCGTTTCACAAAACATAATATTCGTTTGGCAGAAAAGTCATGAAAAAAATATTATTTCAAAACACGGACAGAGTCGTTAAAATATTGCAATTTAAAATGTTTTTATTGCGAAAACTTCGATAGAAATGGAAATTAGTAATTTCCTCTTCGGCTGGAACATTTAAAAACACCACAACGCAAAATATGTACGTCAGTGGGTATATGTATATGCACCCAGGTGCATTACAATAATACGTAGTAAACGTTGCGAAACGTTTTTCAGTTTTACGTTCTTTGGTGGAATACGTACATTAGCAAGAAGAGTGTGCTATATTTAACGGTTTATCTGTAATCTAGCTTTCGCAGTTCGCAGCAGCAGCTGGCGTGGCTGCTAGGCGCAAATGAGTAACGTACGAGCATCGGCGATATATCTTCATGCGCCGCATGAATTAAAACGTTCTATCTATGCTAATGGTTTTTACCCGGTTGAATTATATTTCAGGAAATGAAAATAGAATGACGCACAACCTTTTGTCATGGTACTTACACCGGCTAAACATTTAGCTGCGACGATGCTTTATGACACAAATTTGCATGCATTTCGTCGTACATGCCCACCGGTCATTGCCATAATATTTTTCTAATCTCTCGCCCTCGAAGTAGTTATAAGAGAAACAAACTTTAGCCGAAATATCTTAGAGTTTCTCAATTAGAAAGTTATTTAGAGTCCACCTTGTTGGTTGAAGTAAATACATCTTGAACATTTGATTAATCAAATCTTTAAATCTGGCATCTCAATCTCATCTGTAATATTTTAGTACAATTACCATCAACACGATAGTTGAAATATCAAAAATCTATTTCAATCGGGTCTTTTTTGAATGAAACTTCAAGTTCCAATAAATAAAATGGAAGAAAATTTGGAAAAACGTAATATTATTTGAATTGAAAAATGAAAAAAAACATTTAAAGGTATTAATAGTAGTAAAACTCCAATTAAAAAGGATTAATTATATATAGCGATGCAAAGCAAATAATATATATATATATATATAAAACACTCGGTCTTTAGACACCCATTGCGTTAACAATTAATTAAATAACTACCTTGTACATCGCAGATAGTATGCATTACCTCGACATGATATTAAGAACACAAAAGAAAGAAAGAATTAACAGTATGCAAACATTAATAGGTAAATTAATACACTCTGGATACCTCACACTAATTTTATTAAATTTCAAAACCTCTGACAAGGTGCGTTACCTTTTTTAAGGGTGGTTTACAAATAGTCCTATCCTCCCATCAGAAAAAATTAATCACACTTACACTACGAAAATGACTTTTCAGTTAGTCGTGCAAAAATTCCCTGCATTTGACCTACTTCATTTGCAGCGCTCATACACGAATCATTAGAGTGGCGCTTGATACACAGGCTATTTCGTACAACCCATACATGGATTTAGATTTTAGGAAAATATGGAAGCTTGTTACTGTTTCAGAAACACCCCATACAGATATATCGTCACGGACATTTTTTACAGACCTTTCTTAAGTGCCACAACTTTTCTGTAGAAAATTACAAAATTGGTCACCACAAAAAGTCCTTTTATTCCAACGAAATTAATATACAGCCTATGTTCATCCAGAAGGTCTACTTTAATATTCCTGAACTAATTATTGAAATCGGAAAAGCTGTATCATAGATGACCTCCTATATCTAAACTTAACCTCTTTATAATATTAGGAAACAAACAAAAAAAATCGTAACCCTCGTTGATATTTGTGAGCAATTTTTCTTTTACAAACACATGAAATGTAGTTCATTAAATCAAGAGCCAGAGCCGAAATAGCAATGATCATGTAAAAAAAAAATCGGTTGTCTGTAAAGTCGGTTTACTGACGATAGTTGAAGTTGACAACGTCATAAGAAAATACTGATGGAATGGTTTCATTTTTCACGTCCACGCGGACGCATCGCTCACTCAAGTAGGAGAGAGACAGATGTGGAACGCTGCCGAACGCGGAGACCGATTGCGCCTCATTGTCGCTCGTTCCGCGCTCTCAATTGCACTTCAAGCCTTAAATGGAACGCCTCAGAGCGAGGTAACGCCGCATGAGTCATGTTTTTTCGTGCGTGCAGCCGGCTCCATCGAATTATAAGACGTTGTCACGTCAAAAA
>NW_020438929.1:174579-186523 GCF_000699045.2 Agrilus planipennis
ATAATGTGATTGGCATTAAAAACACGCTCACCTTCAACGAAATTTCCTTTCCGAGGCTTTGTGTCAGCCCAATCACATATTGTGTCAATACTTATCATTTTATCATAATTTAAAAACTTGGAAATTGCACGGTACACTATAGGAACTACGATAAATTTTCCCTAATCGGCGCCATGTTTTTAGGCTCCTCCCATTTGATGAATAGTTTCGATAAATTAATTACATCAGTTTAAATTACATAAGTCCATATCATGGTGCACTCTTATGTAAAACAAGATACTGATTTTGAACGTACACGTATTAAATATCCAAATACACGGTTACATCAAACTGAATGACTTGAAAACTGAATAGAATCGATTCTTGATGATAATAATAGACGTTAATGTACATGCGGTCTCTTTAAACCATATCCAACGCTTGCTATTCACATAGGCAGACTATTATGTGTGCATACATCGCATACCTATACACTTCACTGTTAATACAAGTTGACCTATTCGTAAACGGATTGCATGGTTTGATGGTCTCCATAATTGAGGACTAGGGGCGAAACTACAGTGACAATTCCATTATAGTTCACCTCGCAGACACCACGAGATTATTTACACACCTAAGCACTCATACGATTATAATAATGGATCGTCCGGATATATAGGCATGTAACCCAGCACCTACAATTACTACGATACACTTGTTACCATTATTTTCAAGTTTCCTATTTCCCAGATGAATTCATCAATTTGTCCAGACTAAAAAGTTAACCTATTTATATCCAGTTCGCTTCACTTGTGTGAATATAACAGTAGTTCAGTCCTCTTCTCCTAGTCTTTCCCAAGTTGTCTTTACATCAATGAAGTGACTTGACCTTAAAATGACCTCGGACATCAAGATTAAAATCACATTTAAGGTCTTTATTTGATTTTACCTTCGCAATCGTACAACCTTCTCTAAAACTGTTTCCAAAATAGCCTACTTAGAAGCGTATCCTTCCTTTTTACCCAAACATGTCTATTTCCGGATAGTAGGTAACAATATTACTAAATATACTTAACTCAAACGCAAGCCTTGCATACGTTCAAACGTCACCGTAAAATCAGAAAAATATACGCGACATCAGCACCAGTTATTAAATATACTGCACGCCAGAACAACAGTGGATCGCTGGTATGAATGTTCGACGATTTCCTGTTTATACGGTGACATGATCGTAGGCGTAAATTGTGCTGGTGTCAAGTATATTTGGACATTGAAAGGTCTTGGATTATACCTGGTTATTAGTTGAAAGCATTTCAATAACCGAAATGTTAGACGTTTTTCTCTTAAATCTCTAGGAATAGGTAAATGAACCTAAAATATGTTTTGCTTTTTCTCAATCTACTTTATAGTTTGTGCCATCTCTTGCCTATCTCTCTTCCCTTCCGCTCTTTCAAGACGATTTTTCAAGTATAAAAGTTCGCTATGAGGCCGTTTCGAGGAGCAGAAAGACGTACCTAAATCATACACATGGCAATATCTCAAAAGTGAGAGTCAAGCAAGCATAAAAAACCAACGTTTCCCGTTTTGATCAGACAGACACCTTTGCAACTTCCGGTTGCGCACATTTAATTTAAAAGTTGGAAGCAAGACGTGAAAACTCCCGAGACCTGCCGCCCTCTCATCATCCCACTCAAGTTATAACTTGTAGTTCCGTTTCGATACCGTAAACCTTAAAAAAATTAAATAAAACTTGTAAACTGCTCATTTTTTTTATAGACAACAAGTCAAAGAAGTCGACGTTATACTTTACTTGAAAAATTTTGAAGACATCCTTAATTTAATGCTCGTTAGCTAGACAATTACGTAGCCAGATATTTCTTATTTCTGTTTTCGAGAAGATCCAAATACTCAGTGGTTTCATTACATTAGTTTGTGTATTTAATTAAAAAACGCGGTTCTTAACTGTTCTCCTAATGATCTTAAATTCTGAAAAGGATTCTTTTAAATATTAATAAATATTTTTTTATTTTCATTGAAATATGTCTAACATTTTTGTATAAGTCAACCTCCTCTCAAAAGGCTCCTAAACCCAATGTGGTTATTTAAAGTGACTTACTTCTTGAAGGCCCAATTACATTTTAATACATAATTAATTTTTTTATTCACGTAAAGATATCAAGAATGTAATATTTAATCATTTTAAGACAGAGATAACCGTCATTAAGTTAACCTTGTAGAATGTATTGGTTTTTATAAAACAATAGCTTTTTCCTTTTGAAGTATAATATAATTTCAAAACCCCATCATCCAAACAATTAATATAAACTCAAAGCACTTATTATGCGACAATTATTAATATTCTTCTACTGTATTATTACTTATACAAAGCTTTTTTTCCTTCATTAAAAATGTATTGACCATGTTCTTAAATATAGGTAGACAAATGAAGAAGGCAGTTGTAAGAAACTCAAAAAGTATTGTTAAGATTAAGTTGGAGTCCGATACGAAGTTTTAGAAAGATATTATTTTTTTTAGATCCAAATTATATACTTTTAACTAATCGCTATAAGTACGTTTCGGAAAACTACAGTCGAACTACGACATGTCACATTTTAATTCGCTATAATTTGCCTTAAAAACAATTTGTGGATAAAATTTTGATTATTTTGTCAATTGGACCGTTTATCTGACATTTCCAAAATTTATTCATTTGACTTTAATACTCGAAAGGAAGGTCATTATTGGAGCACTGAGTTCGAAAAAAAGGAAATGTTGTTCGAAAACTGAACTAAGCACTATCATCAGTATACTCGCATGTTTGTGTCGCATTTAGAGTGACAAAAAATACCACTTTTAGGCTTAAATATTGTAGGAAAATGGCAAAAATTTTCAAAATTCTGTAAAAGCAGTCGATCTACTCTTAAAGGAGTAGGATTTTGTGAAATTTTGTCCGCCTTTAGTTAGTGGTTTAAAGAACATTAGCGAAGGAATTCGGTGCAGCTGAGACAGCTGATGATACGATATACTGGAATTAACAGATACATTTAAACCTTAAAGGTTTGACGTTTAGAGTATTATTTGAGTAATACCGTCACCAATTTGTGACTCATTCGCTTCGGATTAGATTATTGGTGACATATCTAGTCTTCCTGGGATGAGTTATGAAACGAGGGTTCGCAATCGACAGAGGTATCCAGGTATCCATCCGTCCAAATTTGAACAGGTTCAACTATAGGCTCGACTCCTTTCCAATCCAAATCAATTTTCGGCACTTCAACTATCCTGGTGATTAAAACAGTAATAGCAATTGATGATAAACAAGACTCTGTACATTAGGACATTACACTTGACATGCCCCGATAACTATTTTCCCGGTGCGTCACTCAGTATTAACGATTTTCTATGTCCTTTTACAAATCAACATCATTTTGGCATTTCCGTGTCAAATGTGGAATTGTTATTGAGCCTCAACGCCGTATCAGCAGAACTTCACAATCGGTATGGAGCATGTAGCGTTCCATAACTATGCAAAACCGCACACGTGGATAATATTACATACATACGTATGCATCTGTACTAAATACCTACTAGGTACTACATAAATACATACATACGAGGTCTATTCAAAAAATTTCGCGAATTTTGAATTTCCGCGGATTACGTATACTCGATTTTCAATTTTTTTTGTGGCATTATGTTGGTGCTCATGTCTCTTACTTATATCGAAAAGTTCGGCCATGTTGAATGTTCAGTTGATTTTTGACAGCTACTTTGCTTGCACATGTTTTAGTTCGCCACCCATTTTTACCTATTCCAAAAAATGTATCAAAGAATCTGTATCAAATTTTGTGTGAAAAACAAGATGGTGAAGCCTTGGACCAGCATCGCATCAACACTGCTAAGGAGCTGTTGGACTATATCTGCGACGACCCAAATTTGCTCGAGATGGTCATAACTTGTGACGAATCATGGGTTTATGGTTATGACGTGGAAACCAAAGCTCAATCATCCCAATGGAAGCTGGCGCATGAGCCAAAACCAAAAGAAGCGCGCCAAGTAAGGTCGAATGTGAAACTTTTGCTTACAGTTTTCTTCGATTACAGGAGCGTGGTGCATCATGAGTTCTTGCCACAGAGTAGAACGGTCAATGAGGAATATTACATATAAGTTATGCGCAATTTGCGCGAAGCAATCCGCCAGAAATGTCTAGATTTGTAGAAGAACAAACATTGGCTTTTGCATCATGATAACGACCCTGCTGACACTTCTGCTCGAATTTATTGCCAAAAACAACACCCTACTAATAATACCTCAGCCACCGTATTCTCCGGATGCGGCCCCCTGTGACCTTTTCTTCTTCCCGAAATTGAAGGAACCTCGTACATACAATCGTCTATGGAAATGTTCGCAACGATTCATTTGTAACTAACAAATACATGCAGAATACATAGTTACAGACCACCAAAAGGATGAATTGAAGCAGTAGCTGCTCATGATGGTCTGCCAAAGTATGTTGACCTATTTTTTGAAAGTTTATTCAATTCTACGATTCTTCGTAGAAGGAAAATTATCTATAACAATCTTGTAGGAGCTACCAACTCCTAATATGAATATTTTTTTAACGAAAATAACTAATCGGTAATTCATCACAAGTCCTTCCATCTCCGAAGCTCAATCAGTACAGAATGGCACATCAGTGTGTGTGTATAGGGATATTATGCATTAAATTATTTTATTAATAAATTTTAGGAATTAGGTCACAAAACTTCATATTTTTTGACGTTCTACACCACTCTAACACCTATATACATCAGCCTAACCACCCCTGAGGTAGAGAGTAGCGATTGTTCATCGCTGAACGTTTTATTAGCTATCCAATTCTCTTGAAAATGACATTTATATGCACTTCCACTTATTAGCTAAACGAACGGTGTACAAAACACTAGCAGCTAATAATAGCAATAGGTATAGTAATATCATCGGAATATCGTCGGCTAATTCAGAAGACAGGTGACCCTTTCTATTTAGGTAGATGCACGTAGAGATAAACATACCTGTGCAATGTTACCTGATCGCGAGCATGCACTGTATTCATTTAGGCGGATGAATGATCATAACCGTGAACATTATTTCTCCATTGCGAATAGCCTCTGTCTAAATAGCATGTTGATTCATTTGATACGGGAATTGCACATTGCTGTACACCAGGGAATTCGTTATTCGAATCGGGGTTCGTGTAAGCGCGCCAATATGTACGTTAGTTAATGCCACTGGACTGGCATTAAATTAGTTTTATTTGGTGAAAAAGTTGTAGGCAACCAAAATCATCAACTGTTTACATTTCATCAAATAATTACAACCGATAGATGAGAAGAATTTATATTTCCAGCTTTTCACTATGACACCCTTAATTTTTTACTCGCTTATAATTTTTGTTTTCCAGTATTAACTGAAGTTATTATCATACATGACGACATATTTATGTTAACCTACATAATGATACTATAATCATTATCATAAGGTCGTCAGTCCCAAGACTGGTTGGACACGCACCTCCACTCCTTCCTATCCTGAGCTAATCTTTGCATTTCCCTAACACAAGAACATCCCACACCCTTAACTACTTGTAAACTGCAAGTATTCTAAACTGTTATGTTGGTTTAACTCTACTCCTCTAAACTCCCGATTCTGCTTCTATACTTCATTTACTTTCTCTAGCGATGCGCCCCTTCCAATGTCTTCGATGCGCGCTGGCAAACTCGTAGATAGGGAGAAAAAAGCTCATTATACTCTCGACTCTTGTTCATTAAACATACTTTTTCATACAGTACCTGCCAAAAGTTTTGTTCACTCATGAATAGTAGTGCGAGTCGAAAATAAGCGTTAAAGCCTTTAATATGTCTTCAAATATAAATAAACATCTCGTTGACATTTTCAGTAGTAAATGGTACCAATAACAGCACATTTGAGCAATGCAATTGTAGTGGATAAAATGGTCAATTTTTCCGTGCAGTACTGTACGGATTATACGCTCCTCACCGGTTAAGAGTTTGGCCGAGAGTTGTCTCCTTCCTTTTCTGGCCTAGTGCTGTTCTTTTCTACTTTGCGCCGGTCAAACTGAAGGTCACATCGCTACTGAAAGTAAACGAAGTATACTCGTAATATGTCATTTACTGGCCTCCACGTCTGAGAAGGTGGCCAACCAACCTATCTCGTCTAAATATTTCTTATTGTCTTCCATCACCAGTGGAATACAAACAACAGATAAATTGGAGTACAATACAATTTCTGAATTATTCCAACGGTATCTCGCTTTTTGTTTGTTTGTTCGTTTAAGGACTGTAGAAAGATAAAAAAAATATTTAATACCAAAAAAACTTGCTACACTCTTGATAGCCTTCATTAAGTAAATCGTTGGTATTAGCCATTCTCATAATTACATGAATCGAGTACGAAGCAAATGGACAAAAGAGAACTCGTGCAGAAGAAAATGTACATTTAGAACGTATTGCTTCAAATAAACGTTTTCCTTTTCGAACTGCATAAAAAATATACATGAAAAAATGTTCTGCTATTAACACCACCGATCCAGCCATCACACCCGACATCGTAGAATGAAAGCAAACGATTATGCGAACGCATTACCTGAAATTGAGCTGCCTGCCTATAAAGAAACAATCTAAGATAACGAGATAACATTTTTGTCAGTAATAGGTACCTAATTTGAAAATAAAACATGGCACAGAAAGAAACAAATTTCTTCTGTAACGAACAATATAAATGAAGTAAGTAGGTACAACATTGAAATTACTATGGAAGTCCATCAAAACTGTTTCTCGAGAATCATCTTTATAAATCGTACAAGAATGGGACCACCTTAAGAAACATGCTGGCGGTTCCGATTCTTACGAAACATAAAATTAAAGCAGTATCAGAAGTCTTGAAAAGATTAATATGCAGGATTTATATGGCAATTAGTTTCAGCATCCATCATAAATTCCAGATTTTTCCCCTAACAATTTTCTATTTTTGACTGTGGGAAACAACAAGTACAATATAAAATTTAATGCTTGTAAATGCTTAACAAATGTTAATATTGTTAGACCAAACAGATATATCAAACTATCATGTGAAGCTATGTTAAGAAGTAGTATTGTTTTGGAAAACTTGTAAAAAAGATGTAGATATACAGGCATGACGCTGGAAGCTGGCGGAAATTTTAATATGGCGTGGATGCGTGGGGGCAAAAGTACGCAGTTTTAGGTATAACGATTGCAGTTCTCTTTCTTCAGTATTTACTATCAGGGGCGTAGTTTAAATATTTAAAAGCACGGATCAGTGAGTAAGTAATAGACATACAAACAGAAGAACTAATTGTTGATGCTGGTGACAGTGATAGAGATTCCTATGATGACAGTGAGTGTGAAAACTAACTATAAAACAAAAGCAATAGGTTAATTTTATCTTTTTGATAAGTCATGTTTCTACATTATTTTCTAGTACACTACTGTCCTATCTGTATTGATCTGTTTACGCCTACTGAAAGCTTATTTGTGTATCGGTTCCAAGTGACTTACCCGCCAGCTTCCTTCGTCCGACCTGTACTTCGTTTACTTTATGTAGCGATGTGACCGACGCAAGGTAGAAAAGAACACCACTAGGCCAGAAAAGGAAGGAGACAACTCTCGGCCAAACTTTTAACCGGTGAGGAGCGTATAATCCGTAGAGTACTGCACGGAAAATTGACGATTTTATCTACTACAATTGCATTGCTCAAATGTACTGTTATTGGTACCATTTACTACTGAAAATTTCAAAGAGATGTTTATTTATATTTGAAGACATATTAAAGGCTTCAACGCTTGTTTTCGACCCGCACTACTATTCATGATTGAACATAACTTTTGGCAGGTACTGTATGAAAAAGTATGTTTAATGAACAAGAGTCGAGAGTATAATAAGATTTTTTCTCCCTACTTAGGTTTTTGCCTGCGCGCATCCAAGACATTGGAAAGGGCACATCGCTAGAGAAAGTAAATGAAGCATAGTGTTGTGAATGAATGCCTCGGGCGGCAATCGATACTGCTGGATGCTTTGCAGTCGCAAGCACAGACGCGGGTCCTAAATGGTTCGATGAAATAAGATAAGTGATATAAATAGTACGAACGACAAGATTAAACAGTTATTCGTATAATTACTTAGCCAAATAAATAATCGATTGTTGTAACTGTATGTAGTCTGTTACTGCATAAAAAAATTGCTTATGCATATAAATACAAGACTTGCCTAAACAAATAGAGTTATACTAGAAATTTCGTTACAGTACATGTAATAACAATTCCGAATTCTATATTATTACAAAACTTTTGAGCTATACTCGAATAACTATTATTATCGACGATGTGCATGAATGGAATTGAAGAACATAAGAACGTAAGAACCTTTGAAGTATAAAGAAGAAGACGAAAGACCACGACGGAACTGATGAATGATTTATGACGAAATTTGAAAAGTCTCGACAAAGGAAAGGCTCTTATTCCGATTGATCGTAACATTTCTTTGTTCCAATTTGTGTAAAAGTTCCGTAAAAATCGTTCTTTTACTCCACTTAATCGCTACTACATTGTTAATAAACCGATACGCTATTCGGCCCTTTTTACATACATATAACTAAATAGAAGACGAAACGTTCGCGCCGCGCCACAAATAAATTTAATTAGTGCCAGACCGTGCCGCGCATGAAGGAAACGTAGGAGGATTAAACCCGCTATGAATTCGATAGAAGATCTGCGCACTATAATACACCGTAGGTACTTATTTGATAATACCTAAGCACACGTTCTCTTCTTGAGATGTAATAAACTTTTAGTCGAAACGTCACTTGATTTCGAGTTACTCAATTCGAATGCGTAGTCGGAAAAATGGAATTCATTTTTCGTTTTTTTTTTGTTTAACAGTTAACCATGTAGTAAGTGTCCCGTAAATGCTTCGAAAGTCTAAATTAAATTTTATGATCTGAGGATAAGAAAAGATTAAGTTTCAGTTAAGGATGTTTAGGAGGTATGTCAAAATAAAAATTTGGAAGAACGTTCATCATTCATTTCTAAAACTCCTGTAAAAATTACAAATCCATTCACTAAACCGTTAAAAAGTTATTGAAATTTTAAAAAATTGTGATTTTACACGTCATTTTATGGAGATTCGTTAACCGAACAGATTAAATTTATTTTTATTAACAGAAAAAAGCTACCAGAAATTTCAAACTTTTATAATAAGTAATTTGAACTCTGGAGAATCACTTTAGCGTAAGGTTATTCAAATTCACTAAATGGTTATCGAGGAAAAAATGAAAAATTAGCTGAAAATCTCGTTTTTACTTGATAATATAATGATAATATTTATAATTGTCTGAAATAAATGCAATTTTAAAGTTTTAATTATTATTTAAACATATTAAAAAGTTTTACGCTCATTATTAATAGAGATTGAAACTAAATATTTTTTTGTTTCGAAGTTGAAATCAAGGCATATTCACTGCCAAAAGTCAGTTAAAAATTTTCCATATTATTCGTTATTTCTTATTTTATTCAAAGTTTTTGATCAAATTCCAAATTTTCTCTGAAACCGTATACTTGTTTTTTTTAGTATAGATAGTATTTATTTACCTCATGATATACTGCAAAACCTAATTAATCACGAATTTCTAATTTTATGTACTCTTGTCTCCGATTGTACCTCCCAAACATCCTTAAGTGATTTATCGACACTAACAGGAGTAGTTCATTAACATCACCATCATCAGAACGTCGTCAGTCTGCCTGGACACGCACCTCCAAATTTTTCTATCTTGAACTAGATCATCCCATTTCCTTAACTGTCTGTTAACACCAATTTAATCTAGATCTACCTCTACTCCTCTTAATTCCTGTTTTTGTCTCTAATATCTCTGATTAGACTTTCATGCTTAAGACGGTGTCCTACTAACCTATCTCGCCTATTTCTTATTGACTTCCATAGTTCTGTATAGTTCTCTGTTCTCCTATTCTTTCTAATACCTCTTCATTTCTAACCTTCTCTATCCACGGTATCCTCATCATTCGCCTGTAACAGCATATTTGGAACGCCTCTAACATTTTTTTCCGCCGCGCCCACCGTCCATGTTTCGCACCCGTACAGCGCCACACTCCAAACATACACCTTTAACAATATTTTTCAAATTTCTAAATTGACCGTTCGCGAGCATAGAAGTTACTTCATTTTATTGAAGGCGATTCGACCCTGCGCTATCCTCTGCTTTATATCTCTATTGCTCCTTCTGACTTCCTAGACGCTGAAAATCAGTTACTCCTTCTAATTTTTCGTCGCCTATCTTAATATTCGTTCTTTCCCAACTATCTGTAACTCGTCCTCGGTAGATGCTAATACTGCAAAAGGCGTGAATCGCTAGAAAAAAATTAATAAACGTGACCACATTACAGGATTCGAATTCGCACACTCCGGCGTGATCAAACTGAAATCATATTGTGCGTGGGAAAGTCAAATACTGTTGTTTTGTGCGTAAAAACACGGTGAAAACAAATTTTCTCGGAAATGAGACCTAACTAAAGGACACTCTCGCATCGACACCAATCAAATATATATAACAGTATATTGGAAGTGTAACATTCTTTGCTTCGATCGATCCTTCTAATCATCGACTCCCGGCGTTCATTTGTTTCCATTAAACATCATCTCAAGAAAGCCCATCTTCCGACAAGTAATATATAAGCCGAAATACCGTTCATCGTGAACGAAAAGTAGCGGAAAGCGCTGACAAATGAGGGAGCTTGAACCTTAAGAATCCGGACGCGAAATGGAGTTAGTTCACGATGCGTAAAAATCAGTCCGCTCGCACGTCAGGGGTGGCCGCATTGTTCGAATACGCAAAGCATCCCTCTCGCACAATCCACACGGCACAATGCACGAAAAGATTACAATTATCTACACTTTCAGGTTCATGGCTATGAAAATCCTTTTTGGAGTTTGAAATAATTCTTTAAAATCTGCCAAGGAAGAAGTAAATTCCGTGAACAAGAAAAGTATGATTTTTGAGATATCGTATACTTCATTTACTTTCTCTAGCGATGTGCCCCTTCCAATGTCTCGGATGCGCTTTGGCAAAATCGTAGGTAGGGAGAAAAGAGCTCATTATACTCCCAATTAATTAAACGTACTTTTTCATACAGTACCTGCCAAAAGTTTTATTCAATCATGAATAGCAGTGCGAGTCGAAAACAAGCGTTAAAGCCTTCAATATGTCTTCAAATGTAAATAAACAGCTCGTTGATATTTTTAGTAGTAAATGGTACCAATAACAGCACATTTGAGCAATGCAATTGTAATGGAAAAAATGGTCAATTTTTCCGTGCAGCACTGTACAGATTATACACTCCTCACCGGTTAAAAGTTTGGCCGAGAGTTGTCTCCTTCCTTTTCTGGCCTAGTGCTGTTCTTTTCTACTTTGCGCCGGTCAATCTGAAGGTCACATCGCTAGAGAAACTAAACGAAGTATAACTACCTAAACGACAAGAAACAGCTAAGTACTGATTTGTCATAATCGTTGCTTTAGATTCATTTTGGACTATAAAGCACGAAAATGTTTCAAGCAAGATGCCTTAAATCTTATACACTTATCAAATATGTTTGGGAAAAATCTGGGTACAGATTCAAAATGTCTCTGTCAAAACATACATCGAAAGACATTATCATTTTCGATAGCACTGTAGCTCTTGAAAAAGGACATCTCCAAGTTCCCCAACATGTTGAAATCTTGAAACACTAACCCCATAGCCAAAAATACCAAATTGTTCCAAGAAATCTTAACTGACGCAATTTTGAAACAAAAACCTTTAATACTTGTAAAAAAATAATTAAATAAAAGTAATACACCAATAAATTAATTCTTAGGTTAAAAAACATGCAGATC
>NW_020438929.1:187660-195091 GCF_000699045.2 Agrilus planipennis
ACTTAAGTATAAAATATTTTTTAAGAAAACCTTGCAGGCATTTTCACATTTTTTAAATATTGGAGTTTTTCTAAACTAATAGTGGTGTTTCTATTGTATCACCAGCTGCGAAGATTCATATTTTTCTGTTTGAAGTAATTGAGATATACTTTTTCTATCTTTATGTTATAGTTTCTTTATTTGACCAACAAATAATTCATCTATATGCTTCATTATTTACCTTTGTCACCCGTTTTAACTGGAAAAAAGACACTGATATCAAAATAGTTTGTTTATATGTTATGAGTTATCAGAATCTTTTGCACTAAATAATCAAAGAGATCGGGTTTAAATGTCTACAATTGGGTGTACTGTTGGTTGTATACTTTCTAATTACATGTCGTAACCATTCATATACCCACTTGGTTGCATACACATGCGTCATGAAAATGTCACCAAAATTAAAATGTAAGTACTGTACACCATCCTCAAATTTGGATTAGCNCTGCGACGCGCTGATGAGATCCAAAAAGATCGAAATCGCGATCCGCGTCTGGCAGTTTCGACAGAATACAGACCACTTCGAATTAAATTATTTTAAACTGGAAAGTTTCACTAATATTTTTTAATCAACTCCAGTGGGATGACCGAACACTTTATAAATCAAAAACATTCTTTCAACGCTGGTAACAAATATGCCGAAAGAAAATGTTTAGTAAATAATTGCTATCTAGTAAATAACCAAACAGAGTTATCGACATATAACTCCCCACACTACTTTAATATAAACTATAGATATGAATAGGATTAGGTAGGTTTTAACTTTAGTAATCTTTTGTATACTCTTGTTAATGACCGAAACTTTCCAGTTTGTTTTATTTTTGAATGTTTGGTTTTACTTCTTCTGTAATAATTATTTATTAGTGGCTTCCCTTCTGCCTTACTTAAAAAAAAAATAAAAACGAAAAGTTCATGAAGTAAAATAAATCCCATAAAAAGTCAAGAGAGTATAAAGTTCTCCACAAGTCTAAGGACATGTTAAGTATATCTAACCAAGATTAATTAATCAGGATCGCGTACCCTGAAATAAAAGAAACGGAATAAGAAACCCTAAAAGTAGAGGCAAAGACAAAAGAAAATGTCTTTTTAAGAAGCACGAGAGATACGTAAAAAAGTTTTCAGATGGGTGTAAAAATCTTCTGCTCCAGGTTCGTATATAATGAATATACGAACAAAAGTCAGGATGTAAAGCAAGGCAGGAAGTAACGACAATAAAAAGACAAACATCCGTGGGCAAAATGGAAAACGGAAAGAAACAAAATGATACATTCGACTTTCTCGTCAAAAATGACCGTCAATTTCCATAATACAAACAGAAATGTAAAATTCAGGGGCATTCGTTTTCATTCGTTCCAATTTTATACGAACGTATCAATTTATAGCTTCCTTTCGAAGAAAAAAATATCGAGTTTCAAAGAACCAGGTCTGTAAAGTAGACGGAAAGTTGTCCTTTATCTCAACAAAATCATTTCTGTAGATGATATACTTACTTCCAATTTTATGTTTAAAAAAGTATACAGAAAGAACTAAGAGAAATGAATCTCTTTTTTCAATTACACCTAAATAAAATTAATTTTAGTCTTACAGACTCTAGAATAGAACCAGAATTAGTCAAACTTCAACTTTAATTGAAAAACACGCTTCACGGAGCAACTTTTTTTTTAATAAATGGTATAATAAAAATAGAAACGCCTGCGTAAAAAAATCGAAAATAAAGATATATGTTGAATAAAATTAAAAGTACGCGTCTTATAATGAAATNATATGTCCTCAAATGTAAATAAACAGCTCGTTGATATTTTTAGTAGTAAATGGTACCAATAACAGCACATTTGAGCAATGCAATTGTAATGGAAAAAATGGTCAATTTTTCCGTGCAGCACTGTACAGATTATACACTCCTCACCGGTTAAAAGTTTGGCCGAGAGTTGTCTCCTTCCTTTTCTGGCCTAGTGCTGTTCTTTTCTACTTTGCGCCGGTCAATCTGAAGGTCACATCGCTAGAGAAACTAAACGAAGTATAACTACCTAAACGACAAGAAACAGCTAAGTACTGATTTGTCATAATCGTTGCTTTAGATTCATTTTGGACTATAAAGCACGAAAATGTTTCAAGCAAGATGCCTTAAATCTTATACACTTATCAAATATGTTTGGGAAAAATCTGGGTACAGATTCAAAATGTCTCTGTCAAAACATACATCGAAAGACATTATCATTTTCGATAGCACTGTAGCTCTTGAAAAAGGACATCCCCAAGTTCCCCAACATGTTGAAATCTTGAAACACTAACCCCATAGCCAAAAATACCAAATTGTTCCAAGAAATCTTAACTGACGCAATTTTGAAACAAAAACCTTTAATACTTGTAAAAAAATAATTAAATAAAAGTAATACACCAATAAATTAATTCTTAGGTTAAAAAACATGCAGATCAAAAAATAAATATTGAAACGAATTACTGTTTAAATTCAATTTTGTTTCAACTTCTTTTCAATCTCTAATTACAGCATTTAATTTTTTCGATCTATTTTGCTCTTGGAGGAGTTTTTACTCGGTAAATGCATCGCAAGATTGATGATAGATCTGATTGACTCTCCACTAAATAGTAATTATCTAAAAATTGCACTACATGGATAAAATTGTTCAATCGCAGACGATTTCGAGCCATTAAAAATATCTGAACTATTTCACACGGTGCGGTTCGTGTAAAGAATGAAGAGCGTTACACTCTAGTCATTTAAAGGATTTTCCATGCAATTTGCGCCGCCTGACGATCAGTGGCCGTTACGAATTGTATCGGAATCGATGATCCTGTTTCTGGCGACTCGCTATATATCGGCTGCTAGAGCAAATATAAAGTGGGTGGAAATGCGGGCACGGGCGTTACCGCCGATGCTTTTTTTCAAACGACAGGATGATGAATATACATCAAGCACGCATTTAAGTGGTTACGCGTATAAAAGATTATATGCTGCTCGCACTCGCCACTTAATGGCTATTGTTATGTGTGACTTGCGTGTATCGGTCGTTAATACCGGACCAGAAAATTACCTGAACGATCGCTATAAATTTCACCGTAGCATGTTTTATCTTTAAATTAAAATGAATACAAACTAGAGATGTGCAAAATGGTTTTTTAAAAGTATTTAAATACAAAATGCAAAAACCTTTTTGATTTGTTATTTCAAATGTGAAATACAAAATAGATTTCCAACAAGAACAATAACGCCCCCAGGGAACGTTAGAACCTTCCTGGGGGGCGCTGGCCATTCCAGAGACAATTGAAGTACCTTGGGGTAATCAAGAAGGACGCCTTTAGCATACCTATCTATTTAGGAAGATAATATAATTTTATACATAGTTTCCCGTTTTGCCTTTCTTTCCTGTGTTTATCCTTATCCTAACTAATATAAATGTGCGAATGTGAAATTGTTTGTTTGTATATCATTTCATGCCTAACTACTCAGCCGATCATCATACAATTTTGTACACACATTGTCAAGAGTATACGAAATGACATAAGGTACCTTATATCCAGAAGAAATACTGTTCCTGAGGGATACAAAAAATAGTTTCAAATAGACGTCAATGACGTGTAGGACATCAACGCACGTGAAACCGCGGATAAAACCTATCANAGAGTTTGGCCGAGAGTTGTCTCCTTCCTTTTCTGGCCTAGTGCTGTTCTTTTCTACTTTGCGCTGGTCAAACTGAAGGTCACATCGCTACAGAAAGTAAACGAAGTATACCTATTTAATTTTCTACATTGACTTAAGTATAAAATATTTTTTAAGAAAACCTTGCAGGCATTTTCTCATTTTTTAAATATTGGAGTTTTTCTAAACTAATAGTGGTGTTTCTATTGTATCACCAACTGCGAAGATTCATATTTTGCTGTTTGTAGTGATTGAGATATACTTTTTCTATCTTTATGTTATAGTTTCTTTAGTTGACCAACAAATAATTCATCTATATGCTTCATTATTTACCTTTGTCACCCGTTTTAATTGGAAAAAAGACATTGATATCAAAATAGTTTGTTAATATGTTATGAGTTATCAGAATCTTTTGCACTAAACAATCAAAGAAGAGATCGGGTTTAAATGTCTACAATCGGGTGTACTGTTGGTTGCATACTTTCTAATTAGATGTCGTAACCATTCATATACCCACTTGGTTGCATACACATGAGTTATGCAAATGTCGCCAAAATTAAAATGTATGTACTGTACACCATCCTTAAATTTGGATTAGCTCATCACCTAGTATTAGTATATTGGTCTAATAGCGAGTATGTTGTCGTTAAAAACATTCTTAATTTAAATCCTCCTTATAATAAAAGTTCTATGACTAAAACTTTTAAACATTTTCATTGAACATAACGATGGCGACGTTGTTACAGCCATTAAATTTTATATCTCTAATCTTCTCTGCAGTCTGCAGGACCATATTTTGTCATCATTTTGTATGTCATCCGTTTGTATTATCGAGCGAAAGTTCGTTACTTATTCTTGAGAAGTTAACCCAGTCTGGAAGTTGAAGCAGGAAATTGATTTACTTCGAACGATGAAAATGATACGATGTCGTGTTTGACGTGTTCGATTCTGGGGTAGATGCCGTAAAATTTTATTGCGTTCTTGACACTTGGATGCCTTAGATTTCTAGCATCGACGACAGACAGTTCGATCGAAGCAATTACCCACGGCTTATATACATATAAAGTTCTTCAAAATTATCGTATTGTAACAGAATCCAAACGTACAATAAATTCCCTTTGCTTCTAGTATTTAAAATTGCAATAAAACAGCAAGTCACAAGTAAAAACTAATATTTAAAAGTAAAGCTACAACCACTATTAAATCTTTTGGATATCATGTAATAACATGATATCTTCCAACAGTTAATAAATATGCACAACAGAATACATAAAGACTAAGGCACGTAACAAAAGATAAAGCTATGAATTGAATCACTAAAAAAAATATTATTTGACCAAATTTTCTTTAGCACAAATAATGTCGTCATCAGATGCATCAGCACAATGATATTCCAGATTCTAGTTCATAATATCATTCAGTCAAAATCTTAGTCAATAAAATTTCATTTATCGGTATTATTAGATATCTAACAGAACAAAAGAGAATTTTAGTATTGAACATTCAAAACTCGTTCTTTACATACTGGTCGAAAGATAATTATAAGAAATGCACGTAAAGGCAAACAAACCAGTGAAAAAATCACGATTCTGACTCCCTCCAACGAAAATCTATACAACAACAAAATTAATAACGAATGAAAATCGTGTGATCTCTACAGGAAAATATTGAGCTTTTTTGACTATGATAACGACTACAAGGTATGTAAAAGCGGATTCTCTTCTAAGAGTGGGGACTCCGGGGGAAATGGAAATCCCAGATATGGAGCATCAGTCAAATATGAATGCTCTGGGGGATATTTTGGTCCACAGAAAAGAAGTTCAAAGGATTCAGAACGGTTGGTCACAAAATGGCAAAAATTATGGAAATGGTCATGGTGTCGGGATAATGAGACTGTGTACATGGTTTAAAGTGAATGGACTGCATAACTTTCAAGACGCGGAACCATCATATGCAGTTGCATTTGTTATGGTTATGGTATGTATTGAGCAGACTTTGCAAAACGCGAAACCGCTACACGGAAGCACAGCCAATGTGGGGCAAGGCAAAATTCCAAAAGTTCCATGTGACGATATCGAAAACACCCATTATGTAGGGTCCTATAAAGAGCAAAGAAAAAAAAGAAGAGGGGGAAATGAAGTGAAGTCCGCGAGAGAAAGCGGGCGCAACGATGGGAGAAAGAGGTGATCCATTGGTCCATATGGTTGGAGAATCGTCGGGTAGGTCATAAACTGACGTTGGACTGACGATTACAACCGTGTACTGACATCTCCCCTTAGAGAGCGAACCATTGGATCCACGTACAGCGTGTCACCGGAAGTCAAGGAAGAGCAAAGGTAGAACTATTTAATTCAATCTGCCTCAGTGACTCGCGACTCCTACCTAATAATTTGTATTTCATATTTATTGTTGTTCGTTTTTCGTTAGTTTAATCCTTTCAGCATAAGTTGATTTGGCAAAAAGAAAGCAGGTGTTTTAATGACAAACCTCTCCTACGCCAAGCGACCCCCTGAATACTACAATACACGATTCCGACTTCCTTCAACGAAAATCTATACAACGAAAAAATTAATAATGAATGAAAATCGTATGGAACTCGTACACGAATGATTTCCGTAGTCTTTTACGATTTACGGTATAATTAATCAATAATTAATGAGCTACACTCAAAATAGCTTTAACAGAGGGAAACCCTCGAATTAGCCCATATTTAGTAACATTTTCTAAGTTCATCAAAGTGAGGTCAATTAGACATTCTTACCCTAATGAGTGACTCATTAGTTTAGAAAAAAAAAACCTCTGCTGCAGATGGTGAACGTCAAATTCAAGTAAACGCCTAACAATAATTCTACATATAGGAAAAAATAGCTCGCAAACAAAAAAAAATATCTTTAGATAGCTCATATCGAAAGTAGAATAAGCAAAATTGGAAGAAACGTTTAATTGTAATAATAGAGATACACATATAACGTTAAAAATTCAAAAGCTTGCAAATATCAAGATAATGTACTAAACGACCAAACTGAAAATTGTTTTATTTCTTATATCTTGTTAAAAATCCAATAATTACTTTCATTAGTAATCAATAGAAAACTGTTCCAAATGGTCAGATTGCTAACTTCCAATATAAAATATGGATAATGTTTATAGTGTGGCTACCAGCAACTTTTAGGGCAAAGAGAAACGGACTAGGACTGTTAAACAGTAAAAAATAGATGTGAAAAAAATATAGACTCAGATGAGGAAAGTTAACTTCTTGCAACATGTATGAAAAGGTCGTCGCCAAGAAATAAACGAAACACGATGGTCGCGCGCCATTCTTGCTCGTCTGAAAGCGTTCTTCCATAACCATAAGGGCATTGCATCGCCCTTAGGTATGGCGCAACGAAGTAGTCTACTGTTCGTTTCAAGAAGTTGGAGATATGCCCCTTCCGTTTATTAGAATGCGCCATAGCATAATTCCAAATTCAATCATATTTGTCTGCGGAGCTCTTTTCTCAACCGATCATCGAGCGGGAACTAGACAAAAGTGTACAGTACCATTTGCAAAATTATTTAAACTGCCTCGTTAAAATTTAAGAATATGCTTTATTTAAAAGCATATTTAGCCAAAAATAATAACAAGTGAATTAACTTAACGCTCTACACACCTATAAAACTTTTGCTTTGTTTTCTATTGTTAATTTATATACATTTTTGTTTTAAGAAATTGCTAAACATTTTCGTCTAGTACT
>NW_020438929.1:198720-207928 GCF_000699045.2 Agrilus planipennis
TATACAATAATACATTTCCATTTACCTCCTTCTCTATATCCATACAAAATATCTATCAAACAAATAAAATTAAAATTTTCTTTTGAAAAATGAAACCATTCCATCAGTATTTTCTTATGACGTTGTCACGTTCGACTATCGTCAGTAAACCGACTTTACAGACAACCGATCTTTTTTATTTAATATTTAATCCTCCAACATATGTTTCGGCTGTTATGCCATTATCAAAGAGTTATACTGTAAACTGAATCATGAATGATTATAATGAAAAACATTCGTTCAGGTTATTTGACCATTTTAGACAACATGCTATCTTGCATTGTAATTAGTTCAGCACCAACGCGTTTAATTTTGCTTTGCTCAAAGAATTCCGAAAGTCAAATTCCTGTGCACGCGGCCCATCAGTTCGACTTCTTAAAGGTAGTTCGGAATTTTATGGCAGCTATTTCCCCCTTATTAAATTCGATTATGCCGAAGAGTACTTTCATTTATACTCCACCCCTTTGTCGGCCGGGACAAGGCTTCGACGAAGCCCTTCGTTTTAATTAAAAGTTAAAATGTTTATTCATGACAGCTACGAACGAATTATCAATTTTTTTGTCTCTTGTAATGGCAGCCAATTAAGCTTTGATGAGTTTTTAACGTCAATTTATCAGAGAATGACTTTATTGTATACAGCTTATGGTTAGCCAAGAATGTATGTAGGTATTTTATTTTCTACATGTAACATTCAATAGCGACAATAAGGTCACAACTTTTGCAACATGATTTCACAAAAAATTAACACATTAAGGGGGTAGTACCTTTTGCTTTCCAATTTTATTGAAAATAATTAAGACAAATCTGAAAAAGGATCGGATTCAAAAACGTATCAGTTGGAATGTGGAGCTTAGGGAGAATTATATATTGGACAAATGGGAAGATCTGTCGGTCAGTGTCAGATTCATACAGGCATAAAAAAAGTTTTGCTGTAAGAAAAACGGGCTCTGCCTTTCCCTTATATTTAAATAGAAGAAGTTCTTCCCCCCTATCAGTCACTGTGAGTTCGAAACTGTTAGCACCATTCCTTCGAGTGTCAAAATTCACTTTTGTGAACAATACTATGACGTAGTGTCGGCCATCATTCTTTTCTAATTGTTGCTGTTGTCGGCCATCATTCTTTTTCAATTGTTGTCGCATTGTCATTGATGTCGGCCATTATGGTTTTTCAATAGATGTATAGTAAATATTTGTAAATAGGTATGCAACACATCGTACACTTCAGAATAAGAAATTGCTGACACTAACATTCTACTTTGCCCTGGGTTGATATAATATTTAATGATAATTTTAAAATTCAGTAATTTGTTAAATTGTTATTACCGGAAGGACTGTTTAATTGTCCTTGTATGAAATAATTCTTTCGGAAAGCAAGTGCACTCCCGTAAATAGAAAAACTAAGACAATTTTATTTATGAGAAGGATGACTCGGCGTCATTTTATTCGTTACTTTATCACAAATAAAAGCATTCGCTTCTACTTCCTTAGCAGACTTTTTCCTTTTTTTCGTAAATGTTGTCAATGCCAGCTGAGTCCTTAATTAGAAGTTCGAGGAAGGAAAAAAAATGGGAAAAGAATTGAATAATAAATCGCCATTCTACGAGCAAATAAAAGCGGAAAGCGTGGAATTTTACATCTAAAATTATTTCATTTCGACGCAAGGAAGTAGAAGAATTTCCAGGCGCGGCATGGTCAGCTAGCCGAGCTCGCAGAGAATATATTACCCTCGAAATGTTTTCCAGCAGGGAAAATGGAGTGCAACAAAGTATGAGCATTGCTTGCATTAGACACTGAAACAACCAGTTTAGCGACAGACTTAAACGTATATACAGGGCGGACCAACTGCCTTACCATATCGCATGCAAATATAACAAACAATAGGGTGGGTCATGTTAAATGATGTAAAACCCCATTTTTACCATTTCTTTATTGTTAACAAAATTTATTATTATAAGCCACAATAATTTATTTAAAGTTATTTTTAAAATCGGACATACCTACTACGGAAGAATAATCACCAGAAAGAATATTTTTCTTATCTAATTACTCAAGAACAGTAAATCACAAATTTTTGAATTTGGCGCTAAAATGATCATTTACAATCCAAAAAAATAAAGTCACCTATGTTTCCCAAATACCAACAGGTTGTACTAAATAAGTAAATACATTGCGAAAATACCTATTAAAGAATTGATTTCCGTACATACATCACTAGTACCTATAAATATTTATTAAGTGACGTAAAACGGACAAGCTGAATAAACTCCTTCCAAAAGACAATTTTATTTTTTCTATGAGGAGGGACCTTTGCTGAATTTTGTGAAATTATAAAAGTTGCGATGCCTATCACCTCTCCCAACAAAAAACTTCAGAAATCGATAAAGTTTTGTAAACAGTGTAACTTAATAAAACTTCTTTGAGCAAATATTTTTTTAAAGGCTCTTCGAACGAAATCTAAAAGAGATGTATAAAGTTCCGAAACCATAATGGGTTTCATCATATACAATGAGTTACGATTTCATCACTCTATAGCTTATAAAAAAAGGTTACGATGTAGGCGTATTTGAAAATTTCAGCTTTTATAGATAGGACCGACGTATGTATGTGAATTCTATAATAACACTAGTTGAGAAATGCGAAGATTGCCTCCAGATAGGAGGAAGTTGAGGTGTGTGCCCAGCCAGTCTTGGGGCTGATGATAACGATATGACATTTTTTAATTATTAATAGTGGTTAATATGAAATATTAATGTGAAAATTCAAATTCAATTTTCCATTCACTACAAACTACCTCAGGTTAATGAAGAAAAACTTTTTTGTTGCTGTTGTTATAGTCCCGCCGGGAATCGAACCCGGGACCTTTGGCTTTACCAAAGCTACGAGAGATGACAACAGCAACCACGACAAACCGAGCCATCGATTCTTCTCGAATGTAATTATATATACTAAATATATGAAACAGTATAACATTTTTTTAATTATTAGTGCTTAGTGGTCAGAGTAATGGTGCGTAAAGCCAAAGGTCCCGGGTTCGATTCCCGGCGGGGGTGTGACAACAGCAATAAAAAAAAATTCCCTCATTAATCTGAGGTACTTTGTAGTGGATGAAAAATTGGAAATGAATCCCTGATGTAAATGACTTTGTATCAGGGTAGTGTTGACGAATCTCCAAATAAATAGATAACGCGAAAAATAACTAAATTATGTTAATTTAATGGCTATTCATTCAAAGATATTATAGGGTTGTTCGGAAAATCATTTCGTTTTTTTTGTGGAAATGAAAGACAGTTTTCGTATAATAAACAAATACTTTATTAAATTATATATTGACCGTTCTGGTCCAACACCTTTTGCCATCTTTCTGGTAGTAGCATAATTCCACGCTCATAAAATTTTTGGTCTTTGCTGGCAAAAAACTGATCGAGGAGGTTTTTGACCTCCTCATTTGAGGTGAAGGTTTTACCGTCTAAAAA
The DNA here is from genome assembly GCF_000699045.2 of Agrilus planipennis. Lineage (NCBI taxonomy): Eukaryota > Metazoa > Arthropoda > Insecta > Coleoptera > Buprestidae > Agrilus > Agrilus planipennis. Next base: position 202,233 of record NW_020438929.1, read on the forward strand.
ATTTTGGAGTGACCGGAACAAATAATAATCCGATGGTGCCAGGTCTGGAGAATATGGTGGGTGTAGCATTGTATCCCATTCAAGCTGTAAAAGCTTTTGGCGAGTGACCAAACTTGTGTGAGGTCTCGCGTTGTCTTGGTGAAACACTACACCTTTCCTGTTGATTAGTTCTGACCTTTTCTGTTGAAGTGCATCATTCAGTTTGTCCAGCTGATGACAGTAGACTTCCGAATTAATCGTTGTGTTATCCGGTAAAAGCTCAAAAAAAACGATTCCTTTAAAATCCCACCAAACAGACAGCATCACCTTTTTTTGGTGAATATCGGCTTTGGAAATGGTTTGAGCCGGTTCATCTTTTTTGCTCCATGACCTCTTGCGTTTGACGTTGTTGTATACAACCCATTTTTCGTCCCCAGTGATGATGCGCTTCAAAAACGGATCATTTTCGTGACGTTTGAGAAGCGAATCGCAGACGTCAATGCGGCGACACAGATTTCTCTCTGTGAGAACATGGGGAACCCATACATCGAGCTTCGAGGATAATCCCAGGCCTTTCAAGTGGTCATAAACTGTTGAATTTGATAAATTTAACCTCAATCCGATCTCACGTGTTGTTATTCGCCGGTTCACATCAACTAATGCCTTTATCGCGTCTTTATCAGCTTCAACCGGCCTTCCCGAACGTGGTGCATCTTCGACATCAAAATTGCCGGATCGAAATTTAGCGAACCAGTTCTGGCACTGGCGTACTGTCAACACACCTTCTCCATACACATCAGTCAATTTCTTTCTGGCTTGAACAGCATTTTTACCCTTTCTGTAGTAAAACAGTAAGATATGTCGAAAATGCTGCTTATCGCTCTCCATATTTAAAAGGGCACCAACCAAAAACTACTGCGTAGAATTAATTGAAATTTTTCACACACAAGCCTTGCTATATGAGTTCTCAAAGCATATAAAAAATTATACGGCTTAAATGTGAAGTTGGGTGCAAAAGAATACAATTAGATCCTCTGTCGGGAAAAAACGAAATGACTTTCCGAACAACCCAATAACTTTACCACTCACACTAAGTTAATTCTTAAAAACGAACTCGTTGTTCGATTGATAGGTAAGTGTTGGTTGAGATGTTAGTGCCTCAAAAAGGACAAAATCGACGAATCCACAAAAATGTCATGGCATCACGTCAGTATTAATTTATAAAGTAAAAAAATAGCGGTCATAAAACATAAACAAAGAATAAATTTAATTTCTACTTATATCACATTTGAAACACATATCATACAACAAGAAAACGTAAGCACAAATATAAATCAAACTAAGAAGTCATTGGATACGTGTGAAATTATTTCGTACAGGACCAATTAGTGTCATCTTTACGTCGTTTTTCAGACAGTCGACATTAAAATGAAGTTACCGTACAGATGTTAAATAGATACGAAGCTATAATTCATTCTATTTAAGCTAATTTAGCTCATGTTTCATTTGAAAAACCGACCAGCATGATACCACGTTTCTTATTATGACATTACATGCTATTTTATCTTCTATTTCAATAAGAACAACACGTTAACGGTTAACTTTAATGAAGACAGGCGTTATGACAATTAAAACAATTATTAAGTGACGTAAAACACAGTTGAAAGGGTAAAGTACAATTACAATTGGAAATTATGCAGGGTGTCCTGTAAATATAATCAGCCAGAACGTTGAATATTATGCTTATTTGTACAAATATCACATTTTTCGGGTAGTAGGACTAGTAAAAACAAATACTGGTATGCAAGGGAAGAAAAAGTCGGGAAAGATCGAATATAAAGGATATATAGGAAACGAAAAATTAGAAAAAGTGGCTAATTTTAGTTAGATATCCAGGAAGTCAGATAAGTCAGGATGGAAGGAGTAGTAGGGATATAAAGCAGAGGATAGTGCAGGATCGTGTCGCATTTAATAAATAGAAGTCACTTCTATGCTCGCGAATGGTTAATTTAGAAATTCGAAACTGGTTGTTAAAGGTGTATGTTTGGAACGCGGCGCTATACGGGTGCGAAATATGGACAGTGGGCGCGACGGAAAAGGATAGGTTAGAAGCGTTCGAAATGTAGTGTTACAGGCGAATGATTAAAATACCGTAGATAGAGAAGATTAAAAATGAAGATGTATTAGAAATTAAAGTAAGGGAACAGAGGATTCTATGGAAATCAATAAGAAATAGACGAGATAGATTGGTAGGACACCTTCTCAGGCATGAAGGTCTAGTCGGAGACATATTAGAGGCAGGAGGGGTAGAGGTAGACCTAGATTAGATTACAGTTAGCAAATAGTTAAGGATGTGGGTTGTTCTGGTTTTAGGGAAATGCGAAGATTACCTCAGGATAGGAAAGAGTGGAGATACATGTATAAACAGTCTTAGAACTGACGACCTTATGATGAAGACTATTTTAAAATGGAACCCCTTGTCATTGTTTTTTAGCGTCACAATCAGCAATAAAGTATATATTATCCTTATTTTTATATATGCTTCAAAAACTGTGATAATACATCCAAAATAGCGATCCATTACTAAATAGCGCCATATTGACTGTTGCATGATATTCTAACATACTCTTTTAACGAGACAACTTCGACTTGGTTGGTAATTTAATAATTTGTAAACGTAAATTTTTTACTATCCTAAATTCTAAAAATTCCCTTATTCGTGGTCAAGGAATCAATGATAAAAGTAACTCGAAAGCAGTTCGACATTTGCCGAAAATAGAACTCAATTTTCTGAATGGCCCTAGTGTCCGTTTCCCCATCTCGGTTGTAGGATCATTCGCAACATAACAGGTCAATTGAAAAGTCCCCGGCCTAAAATAGTAAAACATATTTTTTTTTGCAAAATTCGTTTTTTTTATTCAACATAATTCCCTTCAAGGGTGATACACTGATTATAGCGATCCTCCAACTTTTCGATACAATTTTTGTAGTACGATTTGTCTTTTGCTTCAAAATAGGCCTCAGTTTCGGCGATCACCTCTTCATTCGACGAAAATTTTTTCCCAACGAGCATTCTTTTGAGATCTGAGAACAGGAAGTAGTCGCTGGGGGCCAGATCTGGAGAATACGGTGGATGCGGAAGCAATTCGAAGCCCAATTCATGAATTTTTGCCATCGTTTTCACTGACTTGTGAGACGGTGCATTGTCTTGGTGAAGCAGGACTTTCTTTTTCTGCAAATGCGGTCGTTTCTCGGCGATTTCGTCCTTCAAACGGTCCAATAACGCTATGTAATAGTCGCTGTTGATGGTCCTTCCTTTTTCAAGGTAGTCAATGAAAATTATTCCACGCGCATCCCAAAATACAGACGCCATAACCTTGCCAGCCGACTGTTGCGTTTTTGCACGCTTTGGAGCGGGTTCATCGTGTGCAGTCCACTCCGATGACTGTCGATTGGACTTCGGAGTGAAATGATGGAGCCATGTTTCATCCATTGTCACATATCGACGCAAAAACTCGGGTTTATTACGCGTGATCATCTTCAAACACTGCTCTGAATCATCAACTCGTCGTTGTTTTTGGTCAAAAGTGAGCTCGCGCGGCACCCACTTTGCACAGAGCTTTCTCATACCCAAATATTCGTGAATGATGTGATGTATACGTTCCGTTGATATCTGTAGAGTGTCTGCTATTTCATTCAATTTCAATTTACGGTCATTCAAAATCATTTTGTGGATTTTTTTAATGTTTTCGTCCGTAACAGCCTCTTTTGGGCGTCCACTGCGTTCACCGTCTTCGGTGCTCATTTCACCACGTCTAAACTTAGCATACCAATCCTTGATGGTTGATTTTCCTGGGGCAGTGTCCGGAAATTCGTTATCAAGCCAAGTTTTTGCTTCAACTGTATTTTTTCCCTTCAAAAAGCAATATTTTATCAACACGCGAAATTCCTTTTTATCCATTTTTTTCACAATAACAAAAGTTGCTTCACTAAAAATGCTATAATTCACAAACTAATGATCCGACAGCCGTCAAATTTATAGACGCGTCTTTTGAAGGTTAGGACTAACTGAAAATCATATGGATTTAGTTCTGGTGCCGCCATCTATGTGTCAGGCCGGGGACTTTTCAATTGACCCTAGTACATTATGGAAATCATAAAAAGCAATCACTGACCTATTAGCATTTGTGCTTTTCATAAATTAACACAACGCATTCAGATTAAAATATCATAAACTAACAGTTGAAACAAGTCAGATTGTTAACGAGCGTGTCTGTTATTAATTGGCTTTCAGCCCCCAGTGTGACCAAAGGGATAATTTCGACAGTTATAATATTGCAAATTCATTAGCTGAATTGATTTTTGGAATGCTTTACAACAAATGCTTATCAATATTAATAACGAATGCAAACAGCGAACATTAGTTACGATTAAAATGACTGCTAAACCTTCCCCGTTTGTTTAATCCGTTAATGTTTATGTTAATATTTCATAAACACCTACATGTGCCTATCTTAAAAAGGGTTACCGATATTACATTCCATATAAACATGTGTTACTCATAGTTGGCTATAACACATACGTATATAACGAACCATTGGTTTTAGCGAACGTGTTTGAATCGGAAATTGGTAGGCCCGATCGCTTATACCGACCTAAAATTTCTTTGTTTTGTTTTTCCTAATTAAGTACCTACTAGAAGAAATTAATGAAAATCGTCAATAACGAACGACGGCCTATAACAACTAAAATTCTTAGTCATTTCGTGTTCGTTATAACCGAGTTTGGCAGAATTGGTGTGGCAGTTGAAAGTGTCTTGTTTAACCAATTTCATTATTGTATAATTTTTAAAAATTATTTGTGAACTTATAATTGGAAAGACCCTACACAATACGGACAACATCAAAATTCGTTAGTCCCGCAATAAAGCGAATAATTGCCACAATTTGGACCATATCCAAACTATTTAAACGGGCAATGTTCAAATTTTTGACACATGCCGGGAATTTAATGTCCAGTTGGTATTTGTTATGAGTTTATTTCGTCGATTAACGCTGTTTTATTACGAAAGACAACTTGTTAAACCGCACAGAGATTGACGAACGACCAGCTACAAAATAATTTATGTTCCAATTTAGTGAAAGATGAACGTTCACATTTAAAAGACGAATCTGTATATTTTTCAGTTTATAAATAAAGCGTTAAAGACGGTCCACCGATTCGAAAATAAATAATAGAGAAATCCGAAATGCAAAACTTTATTTCATTGAGGAAGTATAACACTAAAACAAAGAGAAAATTAATAGCTGCAGGGATTTCAGAAAATAAAAATATAGACTATTTTTATAACGGTTGATGAGATCGATGTGAAAATAGTAAATACAGTCAAAACCGTTTAAAACGACATCGTTTAGAACAACATACCAGTTATATTGACCAAAAACATAGGTCCCGACTGAATTCTATTAGACCGCTTTATAAAAATCTGATCAACGTGAACTACAAAGTGCGTACGCACAACAGAAGTGATCCAAACTGATTAAAATTATATATTTTTTTAATATAGAAAAATTATAGTTACAGTGGATTTCGTTTATTACGACCTTGGTTATAGCGACCTTTGTGCTATAGCGACGTCATATGTAAGTCCGTTGAATTTAAAGCATACTTTATTATAAAATTCATGTGGCTATAGCGACTTCGGATGTAACGCCAAG
>NW_020438929.1:216305-228277 GCF_000699045.2 Agrilus planipennis
TAATTATATATTTTTTTAATATAGAAAAATTATAATTACAGTGGATTTCGTTTATTACGATCTTGGTTATTGCGACCATTGTGCTATAGCGACCTCATATGTAAGTCTCTTGAATTTCAAAGTATACTTGTACTTCATGTGGCTATAGCGACTTCGGATATAACGCCGAGTTCGGGTGTAGCGACTGTTTTTTAATGAATCATTTGTATCAAATCCTATACAGATAAAACTACTGGAGTCGGCCGCTAAAGACACAAAGAGCTTTCTTATCTTTTGTTTACATTCACACAAACAGTCAACAAGTGTAGTGACATTTACCGTTGTTTTTGATTAGCAACTGTGTTTAGCAAACTTTTAAATAATAAGTGTGACTTCCAGATGCACATTTAATGTTAAAAAAAGCGAAAATTGTTTCAAAATTAAAAAACAGTGTGTAGTCTGTATCTCCTTTAACTTTGCCTGTAACGACTGCTGGATGTAACGACGAAATTACAGCGGTCCCTTCGTTGTCGTTATACCCGAAATCCACTGTATATGTACATAATGTCTTTTTATTATATGTTTTATGTGAAATAAATAAAATGTAGTTTTATTTTATACATGAATATATTAATCACGCATTCAATAATAGGTACTAAATAACAACGTCACCGGCTGTTACGACTATCGGTTTTTATGACCACACATGAGTATTCCCTTCGATGTCCTTGTAATTGATTCTTTGACTGTATTTATATTGTCAAAAATGAAGTTTTAATCAATAAGTAAATCACTGAATTAATCGTGTAATAATAAGAGGTAAAATACCTGATTAGGTACCTATGTAATTAAAATTCCTAACATCACGCTACCAGTTAAAATTTTCTCCTAATATAAAGATTTTTTTCACTAAGGCCCTTTACATTATGTTACTTTTACGACCAGTTTCGTACACAACGGGAACTTTATCGCCAAAGGAATCGTAATCAATGCTCTGAAAATGATCCTGTCGTGACCACATTTTCTCCTTATGGTAAACTCGAATGTCATTACCTGCGACAACAGTGTTCCCGGCGTCAAAAACCAATTCCCTATAATATTTGCCACGCGAGAGAACGACAGGGAGAAAAAGAATGGCAAAACGAGACCGGAAAATGAAGATGAGAATTTCTACCTAAAAACATTATCTACACCGCACTGCTGTTCTGTCACATTGACACCTCTGTCAACCCCTTTCGGTTAATCGATTTCACGTAAATTCAATATTCATACTCATCATCATTATCATCATCATAGGATCATCAATCCTTTATGACCCGTTGGACACGAACTTTCGCTCTCTTCTAACTTAAGCTAATCTTCGTATTTCCCAAATGCTAGAACAGGGACGGGGGGCAACCTGCGGCACGCGAGCCACATGCGGCTCTTTCAAGGACTATTTGTGACTCCGAGTTCCTTTTTCATTTTTGTGCGAAAAACTCAACGAGTATATAAAAAAGCTAGAAGGAATATTGACGGAATTCCAAAATAGATTTCAAGACTTGAATTATCTTAATTTTTTCTGAATTCATTTTTGAAATTAATATAATTCAATGTGAGTTTTCCATTTCCAATATAATTATGACCCAAAAAGAATCTGGAGAATTAGAATTAATAGAGACATAAGAAGATCAAGCTCTACAATTAAAATATAAGTCGACGCCGATTACTAAATTTTGAAAATTTGTACCAGTATCGAAATATCCGGAATTAAAAAAGGCTGCTTGTCGAATTATTTCAATATTCGGAACAACGTACTTACGTGAATCATTTTATTCCACTTTAAAATTCGTGAAATCCATACCGATCAATATTAACTAAGCAGCATCTGAAAGGATCACTAAGAAGTGTCACCCAATTTTAAAGAATTATCAAAAGAAGTAAAATAAATGTGTTGAATTTTTAATATTAAAATCCAATACACATATTTTTTACTTTTACAGATATGGTCGCTGCTCGCGAAAATTTTCAAATTTTGAAAAATCAAGGAACTTGGCCACCCCCGTACTAGAACATGACACATCCTTAATTCCTGTTATCTCCTTAATTATCCCTTCATACCTAAGAAAGTTTCCCACTAACCTATCTCGCCTATTTTTTATTGACTTCCATAGATCCTTCTGTTCTCCTACTCTTTCTAAGACCTCTTCATTTCTAATCTTCTCTATCCACGGTATCCTCATCATTCACTTGTAACACCACATTTCGAACGCTTCTACCCTTTTCTTTTCCGCTGCGCTCATCGTCAACATTCGCAACTGTACAAAGCTCTACTCAAAACATACCTTTAACAATATTTTTCGAATTTGTAAATTAACCATTCGCGAACACAGGAGTAAATTATTTTTGTTAAATGCGACTCGACCTTGCGCTCCTATTACTCCTTCCATCCACAATCGCGATTCGCTTATAATGGCAACATCCGCTTTTCATATCCAGTTGGCTGCAAACTTCCTTCCAATTAAGAACTAGTTAAGCACCCCATTTAACTTCATGAATAAAGAAACGAAAGGACTAAAAAAGGAAAGTGACGACGAAAGCGCGGGTTCTTAATAAGCAAACCGCCCGCGCCCACCGTCGTCGTCGCGTTGGTGCTGACCTGGTCTAATAGAATTACAAGACATTTGTAATTGCACTGTAATTACAAGCAAACAAAATACTTGTAATGTTTCTCAAACAATTTGGTGCTTGTTACAATGTCAAATAGAAGGAAAACTCAATCATCGTTTCAATGAAACATAATTAGTCAAGCGCGAAATTGATAAAATACATTTATTATTATATCGTACCAACATTATAAAATGATAAAATTTGTTTGTTTTCAATAGCGGTTCGAGATGGTTTATGTACTGAGTGCATAATTCCAAAGTTAATATCTTTAAACACAGCTGAGAGGAATCAACCCATTATGATCATTTACTAAAAGTTTTCCATCATACGTTAACCGTGGAAACGCATTATTCTCTAAATCAGCGATCAAATTCATTTTACGACTGTACATACACAAATTGTCATCATACCGCCGCAGATCTTGAGCAAACTACAACAGTTGCTCACTTATTAGGTATCATGCGGCAATAAAAACGCTTGAAATACAGCTTTCCCCTCATACAATGTAATGTTAAAGGATGTACGAAATACTGATCTATCTTTGCTCAAATCAGCTGTACTGACCAGCTTGGCGAGTGCGCACAGGCCGACCGAATTATTTGTAAACCATGTAATCTTGGTTAGGTCAATTGTAACTACGCCGCTGTAGGTCGTGAGCAAACAATAACACTTGCTCAGTTATCAGTATCATGTGGCTTTAAAACCCTCGAAATATAACTTTCCCTTCTCCAATATAATGTAAAGGGATATACGGAGCAATGATCTGTCTTTGCTCAAACTAGCTGCATTGATCAGCATGGCGAGTACGTTCTAGCCGACCGAATTGTTTGCAAACCATGAATACGCAATAGTAATACTGGGATCAAGAAGTTGCAATTGCTCACTAGGCCATGATTTATTTAAATGTAATGTAAGGGAATTTCTGGAACTACTAAACGATTCCAAAAATTAATACCTAGGCTGTATTAAAAAATGCGAGTTCTGAAATATTGTAAATTTACAATTTGAAGTTTTATTTATGCATAATTAATTTTCATCAAGTAAATGCCTATTCCATTGTGTATTTAATCAAAATAAACACCACATGTGCTTTCACCATTTCGTTAGTGATTTGTTAGATAGTAAAAATTTGTGACACTCAGTACGTACCTAAATGTTTCAAGAAAAGAAGAGATAAAAATCAATCAATTTTAGCATAGCTCCACTAAACTGCATTGTGTAAGAGTCAATAATCATAAATCGCTCTTCATTTTATTGACATTTTATTTTATGGGGCAGTTTCATTTTAAAAGTGTAAAACTTAAGAAAATTCCGATTGGGATCCCGTTTTCCTGCCGTCTACCTTCATTTTATTTATTTGCTGAGCTAGATTTAACCTAATTTACTTCAGAACTGTCTTTTCGACATAACGAGCTTTTCAACAATATTCCGTCTTAACAAAAAAACTTGAGGTGATGACGCTAACAAAGTAACGTCGGTTTAACGTTAGAAACAATTTCAATCATTTTCTGATGATGCCAACTTAGTTGGCGAAACGTGCGTCGAGTGTAAAGGTGTGTATTTTGGAGTTAAGTGGATAAAACTCATCGTCTGTTGAAGGGGAAGTCCACGATATTACTATTTATTCTTAGGGGGATCTAAAATCAGCAAAATTCTGCCTACGTCATACCTAAATAACGCTCCCTTATTGTTTCAGTTTATTCCGGGAAAAAATTATAAACCAGAAGACTTTCTTCTTTAACTTAAAGATACTTTTATATCTCTTTTATCTTATTACCAATGCCAACATCCCGATAACTTTTTATTCCAGAATCCGGTCGAACTTTAAATAATTGACGTCGTAAGTCAGACGGTTACACGGATCGCATTCAAATGTCAATAAATTAAAGTTCGGCATGGAAACGGGAAAGGATAAAGTTGGCGAAGACTTTACACATTGGCAGAGTTTCAAGCAACTTTCTTACCTTTGATAAATCCGCCGAAAAGCAGCAGCCAGGTCAGGGCAAAGGTGCGGCGCAACATGGTCTTCGTTAGGTCTCAAGGTCCGCGGGTCGTAGACGAAACGAAACAAAACAATACACCTTAACGAATACGACAAACGTATCGAGTCGAGTCGACTGTTCAGTCAATAATTGTTTTATTCACGACACATTTAAAAAGTTCGAAATCGACGAAACTTTAAGTTTATCTATACCGTTCGCGAAAACCAACACGATAATGTCTTCGCTAATTTTCACTTCAACTAGTCGAAATTACTGCTTGCAACGCCAGTAATTTTCTGTATTTCTACGATTCACTGCAACAAAAAACAATCACAGTTACTTTTAATACTAACTAATTAACGTAACCTAACAAAATAAACAATTACTGCTCCAACAAAATTAACTGCAAATCACAAAATGTATGAGGGTTAAAAAAAAGTTTTATTAGCAATCAGGAAAACAACAATTAATAAATATTGCAATTAAAGAAATTCTTTTTTAAACAAAAAAAATTTTTGTAGAAATAGAAAGAATCCAACCCTGCATCGACCCGATACATAAAAATTAGATTACATTAACACTTAAGCAGCATAAACTTGTCATATTTCAACTTGAAATGTACCAAATTACTCTTCTAATTAATTTTCTTATTCTCACAAAATACCACTTAAAATAATTCGCCCATTTATAAGATTACACGTTTACAATAGGCACAGGCATTAAGAAACCTAAATGCTTTGATGTTTGAAAGACATTTAAATCACACCGTAATAAAATTTTCTACCCTTTGCAAGAGGGGAAGAACCCTTGTAGCTAAACAACAACATAATTTAACTCTGATTCCGTACTGACAGATATAAAGAGCAACAACCACCGTTCACAGTGTTTTTTATTTACTCTTTAATTACCCATGTATCGTATATTGCATTACAAAAGTCATTTTCCTTTATCTAGTACACATTGTAACCTTTTGTTGTTTACAGTCGCCAATATAGGAAACAAATGCATTCAATGGTTGAAATGGAAAATACGTACGTTACTGTTCATATTTTCGAGGTGAATTTTTTTCCAAACAATTACGTTTTACAGATGTACCATTATTTTACAGTATTACACAATAACATACTTTCAACACGTACTATATGTTATCTACTATATATTAAGAAAAAGAAAAACTTGAATATATAAAACACGTTTTAGTCCTGACAATGACACGCTCAAATTAATAAACTTTTTCCAATTTAAGAATATCTACAGTCATGTTGGTAATTTTTAACAATAAAGTAGTAGACTTCTTGTGACTTTAGTTAAGGTTTCATTTTCTTAGTTTACCAACAACAAAATTGTTTAATAAAATTGTCAATGTTTAGTAATCCTTAATATTTAAAATTTAATTTGTTTACAACTAGGTATATGCTATTTTTAATAAAAAATTAGTAAGCTCTTTTTTTTTTAATTATTGCTAAAGAAACCATCTTTTGACTATTTTTATGGCTAAAGCTTCTTCTTAAGGTTTATAACCAAAACTTTGAAGACCATTAATAGGTAATGTATATTTATTGTACAAGAATTGTAAAAATTACTTATATTGCAATACGAAGTTTATTCAATAATAAATAATACGTCCAATCATGCAAAACTTGTCCTTTTTTTTCACTTCATTCAACAATGAAAAGCGACCTAAAACTTCAAGACACGAAAAGATTTTTACCTTGTAATCAGCAAATATTGAAAAATATATACCTACGTTATCTAAAGTACTTTAATTTCTCATAAAATTTGTTTATTGTATTTACGAAACTAGCCGCAGCTTTTATGATATCGCGAGAATTGCACGCGCAACAAGCAATCGCAGGCTGAACAGCCAACACTTCCGAAGAGCGCGGTAAAACTGAAAGCAGCTGACGATCGGTGCGCTTTTAGACGCGCGCTTGCGCCAACCCCGTATTATTTCGTCAGCCCTGACACCTTCCTTCAGCCAACTAATAATTTTGTACCGTTCCTCTTCCCTGTATTATTATCAGGCAGCAGAAGAAGAATATTGAGAATCTTAATTGATTAGGAGTCAGCGAGGGTGGTTTACGGTGATGGTTTTATCAGGAGGTATCGTTCCACCCCAAGTGAAAGACAAGGGTGGCGAATCGTCGTAAACTAGTCCAGATGGTGCAAATTAATGAGAATAATAAAAAATTAAATTAGACACTGCCGAAACAGCAGCGCTCACAAATAAATTCGTATTCCAGACACCTCCAGAATTCACAATCAAATGGTCCAATCATTTTTCATCATTTAGTGTTTCATTTCCACCAGCTATTAATGCAGATGGACTATTCGGAAAGGTTGATGGAAGGCCCTCTTCAGTATCTATTTAGGAATCATGGAACTGAGTGGTTCGTGGTTGGAGTGATGAAAATGAGACGGATAATATGAAGAAAGAAGAATGTTACTATTCCAGCATTTGCTTAAACGATCCCAAGAAATCACAGAAAAACTTGAACTAGGGCAGACGAGCCCGGAATCGAACTGGTGTCACCTAGAAAATGTCGTTCCGTTTTCTTAAAGATTCATAAGAAAATTGTCTTGGCGAACCAAATAGAATAAAAATTCTGCCTCCTATAATGCCGGTTTTTCTCATTTTCTACGAAATGTCCGGTTATCCCATACCTCATCCATTATTAACTTTTTGTATCCAACTTTAACAGTACTATTAACAATGTTCTTTGTTCTTCTCTCTTCCACAGTTATATCATCTTTTATATAAACCTCCGTGCCTCTCAGCCTTTTACTGTTTTTAACTACCTGTAGCTTTTCTTCCCACTTTTCCATTTTTGCGTTTAACTTTCCATACTTCTCTTACTTTCACCTTCAGCCCTATTTTCTCTTTTATGTATTTTTCCAACCAACTTCCTCTTCTTTTAATTCTCTTTCAACTCTATTCCAAAAAACATCAGGTTTTGTTTTCCTCTTCCTTTATTTTCTTTTTCAGTTCCATTTCCAATCTCCTTATCATTTTCTTTTGTTCCTTTGCTTGTTTTCCCACTTATATTTCTATCTCCAGCTCTTCTAGTACCGTCTCCTTTATTTAAAATTTATCTAGCTTCTGTTCCAAGCATTCTCGTCTTCATTTTTCTCTTAATTTCCTTTATTCTGTTTTCTTCATTTTCTTTTTATTCTGTTTATTTTTTAGTTAACTTTTTATTCTGCCTTTTTTTGTATTCGCTCCAACTGATGACCCGGGTCAACCCATCAAAGGTCACAAGCTGATTACTTGATCAAAAATGAAATTAGACAGGAAAAAAAAACAATACAATTTAGTTCTATGAACAGAGCGCGTTCGCCACGTCTGTAGGCACCCAAGCTCCATTACCACCCCCTTATATATAATTTATAAAATCTGCAATTTACAATTTCAATTAAATGAAGATAATATAGGTATACCTACTTCTACGATTATTATTATGAGACTATTTTAAGTTTGAAACAAGTTATTTGTTTTAAGGGATTCAAGACTAATTATGTTTTGCAACCCAACGATGAGAAAACCCTGAAACGTTAATTAATAACTTCTCCATTATCCTTTTCCTCTGTTTAGTTACTCTCTGGTTATGATTAAAACTTGTTACCTACTTTCAAACCTTCACAGAATGGGTGCATATTAAAACAATAAGTTCTGGCTGTAACTTATTTCCTAATATATTCGCTTCCTGACTACGTACATACCTATTTAAAAGTAATATCAATAATGATACTACTTCCTTCGTCTTGCCGAAAATAAAAACTGGAATACTCTTCAAAAATTATATTGTAAGTCTAATGAGCGTTATTTTAGTATCTAAAGGGTAACCCCCAATTGGAATTCATATCCTAAGATTATACAAACTAAATTCAAAAGACTGTAGTTAAACTTCTTACGAATGAATAGAATATTTTTGAATCTTCTGGAGTCATACTGCACTTTTCGTCATAAGCAGTAATGAAAGTGGTAATTGGGGGTAGGGGTGATCGAAAGAGGGAAGGGGGGATCGAAAGAGGGTGGTCACCTGAGTAAAACCCTATAAAAAATTTGCGGCGATCTCACCCTCATAAAAAGTTATGGGGATTGAAAGTTGATTATTTTGACAATTTTCATATACTATAATTCACAAACTAATGATCCGACAGCCGTCAAATTTATAGACGCGTCTTTTGAAGGTTAGGACTAACTGAAAATCATATGGATTTAGTTCTGGTGCCGCCATCTATGTGTCAGGCCGGGGACTTTTCAATTGACCCTAGTATNGCCGCAAATTTTTTATGGGGTTTTACTCAGGTGAGCACCCTCTTTCGACCCCCCTTCCCCTGTGGGCCATCATCTAAGCCCCATAACTTTTTATGGGGGTGAGACCGCCACGAACTTTTTATGGTACAGTGGTGGGGGAGACCTCCTCTTTCGACCCCCCCCCACCCCACCCCTACGAAGGTGGTGGGGGCCATCATCTAGACCTTTACCCATCAATTCTTATTCTTATTTCTTCCTTACTGCATCTAGTTAGCACCCTCCAAAGCTTTTCACTTATTTCAGAAACACCCTAATTACGGTAAAATTCGTCAAAATTTTAAATAAAAAAAAGTACTGCCGTCCCTAAAGCACTGGCCCGTTTGAACTTATTTTAATCTGACAAAGCTGTCGTTCTCTTAAGTGGAAGAATAAGAAAAGTTTTTTATGTCATTGTAGCACCCGAGACGGCATGGCATTACTTCCATCTCCGGATATCGCCTCCGTGCTGAGACTTCAACTCCCTTCGCGCTACTTGCTCCCTCCCCGACAAACAACTACATAATTTACACAACACGAAAGCTACACTTTCTTCATCATCAGAACAATGCTCGCGACGTGTTCATTTTAGCTGGCAAATATTCTGTACGTAAGAGCTTGTTTAAATTTCAAAATTTAATTAGAAATTACGCCGTTTAGCACTTCACGCGCGCGCGGCAAACTTACAACTCCCGAACTCACGATACAATTTCGAATACGAAAGCTTCAGATGCGGGTGCACGTTTTGCCGCAAAAGATAATCTTCAAGTAATATTGCTTGTGAAGGACCTTTCGGTACCTATCTCACTACAAAATATTACACATTACTTTTTAAGGAACTTCGTTCACCTGTAGTCATTGATGGTTTAAACAATTTAATTTAATAAAATAAATAAAATAATTTGAAGTGGTCTGTATTCTGTCGAAACTGCCAGACGCGGATCGCGATTTCAATCTTTTTGGATCTCATCAGCGCGTCGCCTGCAGCTCCGACAGAACACAGACCAACTTTTNATAATCTTTGTGTGGTTTGCTGTTTCATAATTCATACTAGTTCCAAATTACATATCTATGTACGTTCCAGCCTTTTCTGAGCTAAAAACGTGTTAATTATTTCAGGTTTCGGATAACCTTCGATCGACCTGATCTATATGGAGGCCATTGTTGGGTTCTTAGTAAATATTCTCTCAAACTAATCGAGCAAGGATTTGAAATACGTCTGAAAAGTTTAATTTACGATAATGACCGTAACTTTATATTTCAATAGGTATATGTAAAGTTCGGACGTCACTTTAGAACGGCAAGAACCAAAAGATACAATTCTCTACATAGTGCAATCGGTTGTTCTTGAGCTTACTTGATTAAAAGAGAACTCGATGTTCTCTATCAAAAAAAATAAATAAATAAAAATTCATTATAATACAAAGACCACCAGAAATTTGCAATATTGTACAACTAACCCCTTGAGAACTATGCATAAATGAAGGATAGAAAGAGAGGTCGAGAGTCTTTGAAACTTCCTGGCAACTTTAGCAGCGGAGACTTATAAGGGTATCTGGAGTAACTATAGTGAAATCTCTTCAAAACTAGTGTATATTGAGATGGGCTTAGTTTTTAGTAACATTTTAAGTTGGTAAAGGATTTCGTGGCTAGCAGATGAACTGAAGGGTCAGATAAAGAAATATTAGGAGTTAAGAGGGGCATAGGTAGACCCCAGTTCTAGCTCGAGTTCTGGATTTCGAGAAATGCGAAAATTTGCTTAAGATAGAAAGAAATGGAAGTACATGTCCAACCAGTCTTAAGGTTAAAGGACCTTATAATGATGATAACAGCGTGGCAAAGAGGCGATAAATTCCGGTCCGTAAAGGTTGTCGCACACTTGTTCGTCCGGTACCATTCCGTTCCGTCCCGTTAAAACACGGATGGGATAACAACAATGTACATGCATAGACAACAATTGATCGTAAGTCCAGCAGGGCACGGCTCCAAGAGATTACGGGTCTCCGACCCTGTCCGCCAGGGAACGGTGTAAACCGTGACGTCACGTGACGTGACGTTATGAAGTGGCCAAGTGAACGCATCACAGGCTGATGATGACCGACATTATCTTGTCAAAACCTGTTAGGCGTATATATGTTTTACAGTTTTGCAAAATTTTGGCAGTTGTTCAGGGTCAAAGCAGAGATAGCTTCCCTTTTCTTTATTTTTAATGATGTAGCCATTACTATCATATCCTCTTCATTAGAACTACTGGTTTTAGACATGGTAAAAGTGTCATCGCCACGTGTAAAAATTAAAAAGCACCTTTCATGCCACACGATGTCATTTCTAACGGAAAAGTGGGTGACGAATTATCTGTTGTCTCCAGGGTCTTGGCGTAACGGCTAATTAAGCGACAACCTTTACTCTCTTGCGTAAAGTCTAACCTTTTCTAGCATTTTACTCCTTAAATGGTTAAAGCTCAAATACCGCACAAGAAAAATTCACTTAATACATTGTGATTATTGGTTAACCTACAGTAGTTACATTGTTACAAGTTTACTTTTGTGTGTCATTTTATTAGCTATATTATCACCACACTATAATGACATATGTGCATATCGTTGCCTGCGAAATTATAGGTATTCAAAGACTGAAAAAGCCGTCGCGGCAAGTAACTATTATCTTTAAGTCACGCTTAAAAGTAATTGACTGCAGTAAAACTGCGTGCAGCTTTATTTCCATTTCCACAGCAATTTACATTTCTTAGTAGGTGTGCATTAAAAGAACAAAAATCATAACGCCTGCATGAATTGACACTTATAACTTACAATTGGAAAATAAAACGGCCGGCACTGTTTATTATTACACTATGCTAAATTTCCAATTTCTGTTTATTCGTTTCTACGAAATGCGATATGACCAGAGATGTTATTTAGTTGAAACACTTGCATTTAAAATGCAAATACAAAATAATAAATATCTATACTTCTCTAGCATTTCAATACTTTCTTGAAAAAAGCATTTTGTATTTTATTTAAAATACTTTTCCAAACGTATTTTCTATTTGTAAAATGCAAAATACATTT
>NW_020438929.1:229229-276834 GCF_000699045.2 Agrilus planipennis
AATAAAATAATTCGAAGTGGTCTGTATTCTGTCGAAACTGCCAGACGCGGATCGCGATTTCGATCTTTTTGGATCTCATCAGCGCGTCGCCTGCAGCTCCGACAGAACACACACAGAACTTTTACCTGCTGTCTTAACAGCGCGTTTTAGAAAATACTACAAATGGCGCAATAAACGCCATATGTACATTTAAAATGTAGCATCGTGCTACAGATGGCGTTTATTGCGCCATTTGTAGTATTTACTGTACATTATCCACAAATTAAGGAGGTCAGAGAAGGTTAAAAATGAGGAGATATTAGACAGTGTAGAAGAGCAGAGGACGCTATAGATGTCAATAATAAATTAGAAGCAGAAACAGGAGTTAATAGGAGTAGAGGTAGGCCTATATTAGATAACTGTTTACAAAAAGATTAGCTCAGAATTGGAAAGATTGCGTGTCCAACCAATCTTAAGACTGATGATGAAAATGGCGATACGTTCGCCACTGGAGGTGACCTACTTCTACAAGAGTTACTAAAGACATATTAAATATTTTATTAAAACAAAAGCAATTACTTATATTAGTTGGCATAGTGGGTGAGTAAAGTCATCGAAATTATTAATTGAATGTTTCGGCCCGACAACAATCCCAATTTGTCACCGGATTGTTCATCGCACTGTTTTCGTATTAATTCAGGTGTGCATATTAATTTGCGCAAATATTTTAAGTCCCGGGGCGTGCGGAATAGCGTGCATCTACGTCATTAGAGTGTGGAACTGTGGGGCTGCGGCTTCGTGAATTATTTAAGCGGTAAGGAAAACAAGACGATACCAACGACGAACCATTTGTCAAAAATGCTTTGTCGCCCGACTCATGGAATCCTAAATAGTTAATTATAAAACAATAGAACGGCAATAAAAAGAATACTAAAGATGAATATGAAAATACTATTTTTTAGTTTCGTATTAGTTTTTTATCCTTTCGACTTCTTAAAGTATCAGGACAGAAGGTTAAGGTTATTTTTTCTTTCGTTACGGATGGTTAGTGATAAGTAGTGTCTTACTTATTTCTAAACACTATGTCTGATCAGTATTCCGAAATATTTGAAAGATAACATCTGGAGACATTTAAAGTACATGTCGTGACAACGCCACAACGTAATGAGTATAAAAATATGTACAATAAGTAGCCCAGTTAACAACCCCCGTCAATGATTAAGAACAGTGCCAGTTTGGCCCTTCCTTACCGCATGCGTCAAGTGGTGAAACACTCATACCTATTCGTCACCTTCGCAACAGCAGGTACGTAGACAGGCCGACGAATAGTAGTAGTTTATTATTCCAATGACAAAGTTGGTATTCATTATCGTCAGTCCTAACACTTGTTGAACACGCACCTCCACTCCTTACTATCCTTAGCTAATCTTCGCATTTCCCTAAAACTAGAACATCCCACAACCTTAACTATTTGCGAACAATAATCTAATCTAAGTCTACCTCTACCCCTCCCAACTTCCGTTTCTGCCTCTAATATGTCTCTGACTAGACCTTCATGTCTGAGAAGGTATCCTATCAACCTATCTCGCCTATGTTTTATTGACATCCATAGAGTCCTATATTCTCCTATTCTTTCTAATACCTCTTCATTTATAATCTTCTCTATCCACAGTATCCTCATCGTTCGCCAGTGACACCACATTTCGAACGCTTCTAACCTTTTCTTTTCCGCCGCACCCCCTGTCAATGTTTCGCACCCGTACAACGTCGCGCTCCAAACATACACCTTTAACTATATTTTTAGAATTTTTAAATTAATCGTTCGCGAGCATAGAAGTGACTTTTTTTATTGAAGACGACTCGACCTTTATACTGTATACTTTATATCCGTACTACTCCTTTAGTCTTTACTTATCTGACTTCCTAGATACCTAAAATCAGCCACTTCTTTTAATCTTCCGTCTCCTATCTTTACATTCGCTCTTTTCTTACTTTTTCTTCCCTTGCATACCACTATTTTTGTTAAAGTTGCTGGTATTACCACAAAATACGAAAATTAATCTAATAATTTGAAAATAACAAACAAACACCCATGCATTCACATGTAAAATATGAGGACATGATGGTCACATATGGACAATGCAATGAGAATCATATTGGCATTGACTTAAGGACATTTCGACATCGTTGTGAAGGTCTTCGTTATCGCCAATGCATTGTCTACCTACCACGTCTACAATTGTTTAAGGATATGAAAATCACTCGCTGCTAGGTCTGGCCTATACGGTATATGATCGAAAACTACCACTTGAATGGTTTAAGAAAACCTATCATCATGTTGACACAGTGCGATCTTAAATGAAAACCACGGCTATCCGCCGTATAGTCCAGACCTCGCACCTAGTGGTTTTCATCTCCTTCGACAGTAATATATTGAATATGGTCCGATAAACAACCCTTTTCCACCAACGAAGAACTTCAGAACTCTGTCAAGACGTACGTGACCCCATTGGTCGCAAACTTCTATAACCTTGACCGTTCTATATAGTGATTATGCAAACTAAGTAAACTAATTAAATCATTATGTTATATACATGTATCTTTATTTTCTAGCTACTCAAAGATTGAAAAGAACAACCTCGAGGTAGGTTAGGTTAGTGTGTAAATATGTTGTCAAAGCAGACAATATTACATCCGGTAAGTTTGTTACCGAGCAAGGATTGAAGGACTTAAATATCCTTTTTTGTTCGCGATGTTTACATGTACCTATTTAAATGAAAATAAAATCAATTAAGATGAATAAAAAATGACGCAACGTTATAAATATAGAGAACTTCGTAGAAACCGTATTGGAATATTGTAAAAAAAATTGAACGTTACGGGTTCGCGTAATTGCTCGACATTTTACCGGGTAAATGTTATTACTTCTTGAAAGGCAGCAGATATTGGTTTCGGGCATTCAACCTTAAAAGCCGTGCTACTGTCGAAGAGAAAATCTTTTAGCTTTTACTCTACCTATGACAGTAACGGTTAAAATTAGAATATGAAATGGTAAAAAAAAGACCTTAATTTAATTTTATGAAAATCGACACCCACATAACTTTGCCATTCGTTAAAAAACAATTTCTAACGCCTTAATCCAATTCAATCATATTCCAAACAATGGCGCAATATCTTTTTTAAAAATAGACCTATTGTTGTAAACAACTATTTTTAAACCACTTCAAATCCGAAAAAGCATTTAAATTACTTCATAATAAAATGTAGAAGTACATGTATCAGAGAGTTTTCAAAGCTTTTGTAACAAAAATAGGGGTTAAGAAGGAAAAAAGAAAGGGATACAATATTTTCAAATATCATCATCATCATAAAGTCGTCAGTTAGGACTGGTTGGACACGCACCTCAACTACATGAGCTAATCTTCGCATTAAAAGTAGAACACTTCGCAACCACTAACAGTAATCTAACCTAGACCTACCTCTATCCCTTTTAACTCATGTTTGTGTTTCCAATAAGTCTCTGCCCAGCACTTCATTCCTGAAAAGTTGTCCTACCAATTTATCTCGCCTATTTTGCATTGACTTCCACTGCGTCCAGCTTCTGGTCAACGATCTAATGCCTATTATGTTTAATTCTGGCATATCCCTCTCAACTTCCCCGTTTGCCTGATTGTTCCAACATTCCACATTCCGACTTACGAAATTTTGCAACTTTTCCTATTGCACTTCTTAATGACAACTCCCGAAGTAGTACTCGCCCAAAATACATGCATATGATAGTAAATTGACTTGTTTGCTTCTACGATAATGCTATCTCAACAATTCAAATTGGAATTCGAAAAATGCACTGAAAATGATTACTCCTTTCGTTTATTTTTCTTTTTAATATCCCGTAGTAAAATTCTTTCATTAGAGGTCTTTTTTTAAGATCATTATTATAGAGATTTCTATGGAAATCAATAACAAATAGGCGAGATAGGTTGGTAGGACACCTTCTTCAGCATATTGGAGGCAGAAGGAGTTAGGAGGAGTAGAGATAGCCCTATATTAGACTACTGTTCGCAAATAGTTAAGGATGTGGGTTGTTTTAGAGGAATGCTAAGATAGGAAGGAGTAGAGGTGCGTGTCCAACCAGTCTTAGAAATGACAACCTTATGATGATGATTAATAATCAGAAAGAAGGTTGTAGTTTTCCACTACAACCACAGTGAAATTTTGATCAATTCTGATCTTAGTACTAAGGAAGCCAAATTAGTACTACTTGGATTTTAGACTTACTTAACAGATATGTGTATAAAAGTAGAACGAATTAAACAGGTACACTGCTAATTCTATTTGGTTATTAACCAAGAAAAGGAAACTGTTTCTATCATTATCAACTTATTTCTAGTAGTCTAGTAACACTACTTATCGTATTTATAATTTAATTTTGTCAGAGATTGTTAAATAATCCTCCCTTTGCAGCTAACTCCCTTTCCAATCATGTTCACATTTCATGATTCAACCCACTGTATTCCATCTGACGGAAACAAATATGTTTTTGAAATAAAACCCTCAGTAAAGTTGTGCACCACCCCATTTTGTCGAGGGCTTTTTTAGGGAGTGTATATCGTTAAAATTCCTCCACATAAGCCGCCAAGCGAACTCGGGAAAAAAATGACTTATTGTCTGGATTTGCACCGTCATGATAAGTGTGTGAGTGTCATGAGAGATTTGTGAAAAAACACGGGTTTAGAAATTTAGATCTTATATCTACATACAGAGGTAACACAAAAAAATTCACCGAACGTAACATAAAAAATTACACATTTCCTTATACATGTCCTAGATTATCCCATAATGAGAGAAGAGTTCGATGTAGCATTAAAAAACTTAAAGAATAATAAGGCACCAGGTATGGATGGGATACAGGCGGAAATTTGAAAACATGCAGGACAAGAGGTTGGAGATCGTATGTTTAAGGTATTAGTTAGTCCCATTTACGAGACGGGGAAAGTCCCGGAGGATTATAAACGGAACGTGGTAGTAACCATAGCTGAAAAGAGGTGCGTGGATAAGTGCGAAACATTTAGAACAATTAGCTTAACTTCTCATGCGTCAAAAATCTTAACTAGAAATGTACAGAGAAGGATGGAAAAACGGGCAGAAGAACCATTAGGGGAAGATCAATTTGGCTTTAGAAGAATTAGAGGAATGCGGGAGGCCATTCTTGCTTTACGGGTAACAATAGAGAAAACGATACAGAAAGTAAACAGCGCGTACATAGTTTTAGTAGATTTAGAAAAGACAAGATGTTAAATATACTTAAAAATGTAGGGATAAGTTACAGAGATAGAAGAGTGTTACGTAGTTTGTAAAAAAAGCAACAGGCACACGTTCGAAATGTAGTGTTATAGGCGAATAATGAGGATACCGTGGATACAGAAGATTAGAAATGAAGAGGTATTAGAAATAACAGGAGAACAGAGGACTCGGTGGAATGGACTAGATAGGTTGGTAGGACACCTTCTCAGGTATGAAGGTCTAGTCAGAAACATATTAGAGGCAGAAACAGGAGTTAGGAGAAATAGAGGTACACCTGGATTAGATTACTGTTCGCAAATAGTTACAGGTGTGGGATGCTCTAGTTTTAGGAAAATACGAAGATTGGCTCAGGATATGAAGGAGTGAAGGTGCGTGTTCAACCAGTCTTAGGACTGATGATCTTATGATGATGATGATGATGCATGTCCTTCCTATACCCAGGTATAATACACAAATTTTTATATTCGTTTGTAATCCTTGATGAAAAATAAATCTAAATATCTATCACTTACTTTGTAATCGATACATTACGAAATGTATTACGCTGTTGTGGTTTAAGTCATAATGGAGAAGAGGATCGTGATATTCACCAGCCATCTTGTCGAAAATCTGAAATAAAACCTTTAAATTAGATACATAATACATAATAGGGCATTTACTGATCATTAACGTACATGCTATAGTTCGTAAAATACTTTGTAATCCATGTATATATTCACCTACTATTTAATTTTTATTTAATTACTAAAATAAGTAAGAAAAGATACGCCATCTACAGACTAGCTAGGCACTGTCGTCCATGTTGCTCAACTAATATAAATCGTCTTGAGTCGAGCAAGCAACAGCCTGTCGTGGAAACACGGACTAGATGAGTGGGGGGCGCGCATCAACAACTTTCACAAGCACAGGGATTGCAATAGATGAACACCGAGCAGACATCACTATTCGCCACTTTTCTAGCTTTTATCGTCAACTTGACTAATATTACTGTATTTTTGTTAAACGCAAGAAAAATTGTAGAAAACGCATTAATGTTTTTTTGTTTTGAAACTTGCAGAATAATCTGCAATGTTTTCTAAAAATATTTAGCTCTCTTCTTGAATTGACATCAATTCCACTATTTTATGATGAAGTTGAAAAGATTGCTGCAGCTATAAAAGGAGTACTAGACAAACTTACTAATTTCCTTTTTCCAATTATCAAAGTTCAATAAGTAAAATGTATGAAATTAAACAGATTCATGTGGCTTTAAATATTTTCTTCTTAAAAATCCTTTCTTTATTTATAATGAGCAGTTCTGCTTTCGTAGCATAATCAACTGCTTTCAAATAAAATACTACATAAGCCCACACAAGTTTTTATTTTTATTAAAAAAAGTTCCATTCTTCAAAAATAGCCCCCTCCTTCCCTGTTAAAGGAAACATACAATATTATTTAGGGTTAAGCTAATCATCGATTAATCAATAATTTTCAATTTTTGAGCATAATGGATTAATCGAAATATTTAATTATTTCGATAATTCCATTTCAATTTGTTACCGCCCTATACATTATTTTATGCGCATAAGTAGAAATTATTTATCAGGGAATACTTTTTAGTATAAAAATCTACGAATTTTTATTCATACAAAGTAAAACGTCTACATAAGAATACTGTTTCCCACCGATTGTGAGTAGATTTTCTTAAAAGACTCATTAGTTTGTTATTAAAATTTAACAATTTAAGTAATCCTATTCAGCAAGGGTGTGCGCTCGTTGTAGCTTTAGGGTTAGAATGTTAATACAGGCGGTTCGTCGACACTTAAACAACAAAGGGAAACGTGATTTTCGTATAATTAACCAGTTTTGCCTGTGCATATCTTGAGATGGTTTGTACCAATGTTAAATAGGTATGGTAATGGTTCAAAGATACGCTCAGGAAAATATCGGGAACAAGGGAACGTAAATTCTGTGCGAAAGGAGAATTATTGCGACACCCCAAAGACTAAACTCTAATACATAGAGATAATTAAGTCGAAGCAATTTCATGTCTAATGTGACAATATTTCAACCCCGGCGTACCTAGCACTGAGCTTCGAGAGCCGCAGATGCCATCACACAACTCCTAACAAAATATCAATTAAACGCTAAGTGCATTGCACAAATTGAACTATCTCGCGATTAGATTTGCTCGCTGCTGCGGAATATTAACTCAAATTGTTCATTAGAATACTGTCTGCGACGTAACAGTTAAATACAGGCCAAAAATTACAAAGGTTTTACCAACAATTGAAGATCAAGGACCTGGAATTATTTTTCTTTGATTTTTTCATCACCTGGATCTTGTGAACATACCAAATTATTTTAATGTCGAATATTATTTACATTACAAGTAGACCATGAATTTCCTGATTTTCATGGATAGAAAAATTTCCTGACAAATCCATGATTTTTAGGTTCTCCAGGATCGTTAGTCATCCTGTGAAATCTAAAAGTACTGATGAGCAAAATTGATCTTAGTTTTGCACTCTTAAGACTTAATATAGAACGAACAAGAATAAAACCAAGACAAAATATACAAAACTAAGAAGGAAGTTCACATGTAAGACAGAAAATTTGATCATTTAAAACAATTGTTGTGTCGGTATACAGAATAATTTGTGCATGGAACAATTAATTGGAAAAACGTAAGTATCAGATTAAATTAGTAAAACCATGTATGACGTACAAATCCAAGACCAAGACAATATCTGCAAAACGAAGACCAGACTGAGACTATATCGGCAAAATCAAGATCAAGACTAAGTCTAGAAGTATTTGAACAAGACCAAGACCAAGACCGAATCAGCAAGACCAAAAGCAACACCAAGATTGGGGCAGTCTTAATCTTTTTTTGCTCAAAAAAGAGCTAACTCTTGGGTCATATATTCACTAGAAGGACGTGATTGTTACTATGAAGTTGAATCCGATTTAACGCTAACACTGCTTCTAACATTCTTCCCTAAAACTTTTTCATCACAAGGGTGGAATAGTTTGTTATTCTTCAGTTTATTATAGACCAAAATTATATGTGCTTATCGTAATTGTGTGCCAGTTTGCGTAACTCCATATCAAACTTGTGACGGTATTAGCCTATTGCTTATAGGTTCGTTCTCAATCCGTTCGATAGTTGTAGGGGAGTAAAAGCCCCACATGTAGTACGATATAATCGGCATCAACCTTACTAATGAATTGCTACTATAAACAACGTTGTGGACGTCATTTGCTACATTATATGTGATTCCAAAATGTTCGACAAAGTGCATAAGGATATTGACTTATCGAACTGAATACCGAGCGGCACGCCCTAGAGGTTTAGACCATTGCTTAGCATTCTGGACGACGCTGGTTCGATTCCGAGTCCGTCTGCCTTGGTCCAAGTTTTCCTGTGGTTTCCTTGGATCACTTAGGTAAATGCTGGGTCAGTAACATTCCACAGATAATCTTTCATTCTCTTCTGTCTTCATTTCGTCCGTCTCATTTTTCTCACCCGTTCCCCCCACCACCCATTTCCACGATTCCTAAAAGCAGGCAGAAGAGGGCGTTCCGCCCTACCTTCCGGCATAGTCCGGAGGGACTGCCCACCCTCATTACTGGCTGGTGGGAATTAAACACCCGAAAAGTTTTAAAGGGGGTCGAACTGAACCTATGGCGTAGGTACCTCTAAGTGCTAGGCACGTAAGTAGTACTGACCACCATGAATCTTTTGGTCTGTTTGGTTACGTATCTGTCACGTAAAGGTACCTACGCCGTGGGCTCACTTTGACAGGTCGAAATTCTTATGGATCTAGTATTTTTGAATCCCACGAAATGTAGCAGTTATTTTACAGATGGCGTTCTCAACAGGATCTGTTCGTCTGTATTCTTTTGGAACTATCTATGGAGTACTAATCAGACCCAACGAAATCACGATCCACATCTAATGACTTCCACAGAATACTGACTACCATGGACTTTTCATTCAACCCTACCACTATCCCATCCATTTCAAATAGGTATATACATATAATAGAACCTCTCCCTACGATCGATTAAACATTTCGCTGTATAGTCGTACAGCTTATATGAAGCACACAACAAAACTAGAAGTACAAGAGGCAATTTCAGTCGCAACATTTATTTCTTTCTGATAATCAATTAATGACCTAAACAATCTAGAGGACAGAAACAATCGGATAAAAAGAGCCTTACGATCTCGTTCACGTCGAGTGGTTTCATCAGCGGTTAAACGAAAGAGGTAAGCGTCCGCGAGTCCTGTCGCTTTGAACTTTGATTGTTTAATGCAATTATTGTACCACCATCATCAGACGGACAGACGGAGCGACCGATACACAGCAGCAAGCAATTGATCGAGTGGCTTGGGCCACACGCCGCACGCTCGCCCTCTTTTGAGGTAATCAGCAATCAGAGAGATCCCCTTCGGTGTGTCTTGTAAATGGACTTGGGAACCGGGTCCGGCAAAGCAGGTAATAACGAACGGACCGTAGAAGAGACAGAGAATAATGACCGTCTCTAAACAATGTTTGCGATCTCTATGTACCGGGTCCGACGCCAGAGACGCCAGAGACGACGACGACGTCGGCGTGACGTAGTAAGAGGAGTATGTGGAACTTCTTCGGATTAAACGAAATTGCTTCAGGCGTTAACAAAGAGGGTAATGTATTGCTTACAACGAAGTTGCTGAAGTTTGTCGCCACCACTGCCACACCGGAATTCCTACCGTGAAACGACTACGACAGACGTACCTCGATACACAACATAAATTTTCAAATCTAATTATTAGTTTCGTCGAAAACATACTTAAAATACACTTATTTACCACTAATTGTAATAATGGGTAGAACCTTGTTCTCTCTGGGTCTCCACTCGGACCGTGTTAAATTTCATAAAAGAATAATAACGTATAGACCTTTGTCATTGATGCCTTCATACCTAACCCATTGATAACACGTGTTCTATTCCCAGCCGATGTAACGAATTTTTTTTCTTACAATTTTTAATCCTGCCAATAACCGACGAGAAGAAATTAGATTAAGTGTTATTGAGGCTGTTTATGCTAACAACCAGCTTTCCATCATCATAAGTGTCCTATCAACCCATCTCGCCTATTTTTTATTGACTTCCAATGAGTCCCCGTTCTCCTATTCTTTCTAATACCTCTTTACTTCTAACCTTCTCTTTCCCAGATATTCTCATCGTTCAAATTCACTAATTTCCCTATTTGCCTCATGGTTCTAACATTCTACGCTCCGACTCGTGAAATATTGCACCTTCCCCTGCTGCACTTGTTGATGACATCCCCCGAGGTAGTCCCCGGGCGGACAACTAGTTTACGTCCGGAGTGATTTACCCCATAGGACGCCATAATTCGAGTTTGGTATGTTTTTCTTGGGATATCATAATGTGGTGGTTTTCCGATGCCTTCCAGTATTGTGCATCCTAGTGATCTCTGCTACCCTGAGTACTGAAAGAGTTGCTGTCCTCCTTCAGAGACTTGTCTTATTCTGGTTCTCCTTAACAACACCCCTTCCAATTATGGTTGAACCTATTGTCCGGCTCCCTAAATCATCGAAACTCACAAACCGATCCACCCACTCTAGTTTGTACCAGAACTTCATCAAGGTTCAAGTCGCGTCGGATGAGAGCCAACCTTAGGAAGGAATCGATGTGCACTTCAATAAACTAATTCACCAATACAACATCAATCATTAGTCTAGGTCAGTTACTGTAGAACGGTTATTGTTATAATAATGTGACATGATACATATCGATGCGTTTGAACCAAATGGCCGCCGTAGGGGCGAAATCCTCGATTTCAAAGAAGAGAATCCCGAAAATAACGAACGCGAAATAGCAGCGAGCGTTAGCGTATGGGAAACTTCAAAGGAACAATTGCTGCAACCTTATCATTTGCAACGAGCGCAAACCTAGCTTGAAACTGATTTTCAGCGGCGGGTGTATCTGTGTCGATACTTATGTACCTTGATTGTAGTTCCTAATTACTTACCTAAAGTAAGAAAAAACAATTTTTTTCGGTTTGTTGCAAAATTAAATAAGAATTGCATGTGTCAATATTGATGAATACTGTGAATTTTTAATTGTTAATTAAGCTTTTTATAAGAACCACAACGAACAAGATAATATAATTTTTTACTATAACGAAAAAGCGTATAAATAAATCATCGACAAAGCCGAAGGCGACGTCTCACTTCTTTATAATTCAAAAGTGTCGGGTATGATTCCAAGTCAACGCCAATAACAATTAAAATCAGTGTCACAAACGATAAAACCAACCACCTCGTAAGTTTTTAAACTTTTAAATGCTAATGGATGGAAGGAATAACATTAGGGAATAAAGAACTGCGGATATACCTGTGTGTCAAAAGTTCTCGGATAATTGTCTTCTACATTTTCAAATACTGTCGGAAGTATTCCCCCAAGTTCTTACCGCAATTAGTGTACGATTTGCCTTCTATTATTATTTTAGTGGTTCCAAATGCAATCCTTAGGATGTTTTTGTCGCTAATTTTACCCGACGTTGATACGTTTTACTCGATTACAATTTCTCCTTAGGAAATACGTACAAATAATTTTTGACTTTCAACGTACGCAGACGCATTAATTCTAAAATTCCATAAAAAGGTTTGATCAATCAATCAATCAATGTTCTATTTTTCTCGCATATTATAAATAGATACTAGAAATATTACAAATTTATTTACTCAACCGTTTCTCAATGCATATTTATTGTATCAAAAAACGTTTGGTGTTTCGATCGATTGGATCATTTTCTTTGGGTTTCTTTAGTTCGAATTAAAAAGTCATGAGAGCGACATTCCAATATTCTCTTCGTTATTTAAATTGTTATTTAAGAAAATATTCTTCGTTTACTTTCTGTAGCGATATGACCTTCAGTTTGGCAAAGTTTGGCTCAAAGTAGAGAAGAACAGCACTAGGCCAGAAGAGGAAGAAGACAACTCTCGGCCAAACTCTTAACCGATGAGGAGCGTATAATCCGTACAGTACTGCACGGAAAAATTGACCATTTTATCCACTACAATTGCATTGCTCAAATGTGCTGTTATTGGTACCATTTACTACTGAAAATATCAACGAGATGTTTATTTATATTTGAAGACATATTAAAGGCTTTAACGCTTGTTTTCGACTCGCACTACTATTCATGATTGAACAAAACTTTTGGCAGGTACTGTATGAAAAAGTATGTTTAATGAACAAGAGTCGAGAGTATAATGAGCTTTTTTCTCCCTACCTACGATTTTGCCAGCGCGCATCCAAGACATTGGAAGGGACGCATCGCTAGAGAAAGTAAATGAAGTATAGATAAAAATTGACCATCCCCCCTTACTTTCGAACTACAGAATCCAATGTTTTGAAAAAAAATAATATATAAAATAGTTCGTTACTTATAGATTAAAGGGTAATTAATAATAAGTCTATGGGATGAACAAAACGTGGTGAATATTTCAACAAATCAATATTGTGAAGACAAATTTACATTTGCACTTTGAATATATGAGATATATGAATAAAAAACCCTTATAGGATTACTCTAGGGTCAAAATTGTTGTAACGTTTTATATTCCAAAGGTCACTCGGAAGCTGTGGTTAAAATATCATTGATTCTAAACGCCAGACCCTGTATATATGTACGTAAGAAAGAGTGTTAATATCCGCATATAATTTGAGATGATATTGTTCCCGTATCTTTCCTAAATCCCGCAATTCGTACGTCTACTTTAAGCCCCGTATCTTCCTACATAACCGGGAAAGTATCGTTTCTTTTATTATTTCCTGCGCGTTGTCCTTGACATTTTTACGTGTAATATTGAATCAAGCAGGAGGGATTGCACCCCTCTTCTGACATGGGCACACGTGCAAACTAACGGAACCGTCGTCGGCAAAAAAATCGTAAACCGAACAGCATCACGGATCTGATATATTTCATTCAAGATACACGTCAGCTCCAATAAAATTGTCAGTTGGAAGAGAGAAGCCCTCCGATGCTTCAATTTCCTTCGCTAACGTAATTTATGCCTTTGTTTTTGCCCCGCGTACTTCATTTCTTTACAAAAGAGGGAGCCGTCTAACTAGTTTACTACACGTATATATGTACAATCAGAAAGAAAGCTAAAATTTAGCGGGTGTCGTCGATATAATCTAATAATAGACGACCGACGCCAAAACTTAAAGACCACCGAAATCTATAACGTAGCTGCAACATATTTTTATTAAATAAACTCTCTGCGAAAAATGTATTGGTGATGATAAAATTATTCGAAACGTTTGAACTGACGCCTTTGAAGTTAACATGTCTATTACATCACATTATAAGAAGGATGACAGCTTTTTTGTCAAATTTTATAACATGAACTATAAGTATAAAGTCAGTTGAAAACATGAGCGGCCTTTGGGGGTGGCGAGCAGGGCAACCGCCCGGGCCCTCGCTCTTGCAGGGGCCTCGGGCAACAATCTAATTAGAAAAATATTAGATAGTACCTAGTACTATTGTTTATTTGAATTTCTTAATAGTCTTAAAAAATACACAAATTTGCTATCTTTGTGTTTATTATTTCTTTTTTAATTTCCGAGAAACAATTTTAAAACTCTAAACTTATTTATGAATAACTTTGCATTAAGTATCATCATTAAAACTGATTCCTCAAGGACAAGGGCCTCGCAAAAATTTACTCGCCCGGAGCCTCCCGATGGCTAAGGCCGCCCCTGGTTGAAAAAGTATCGCGAATTTGTGTTTTTTTAAAAATTATTTATTTATTCATAAATTTTTGTGATCATGTTAAGCTGCTCCTTCGACGCCGTCTTTAACTCCTCAATCGTAGCGTAGCGTCGCCCTTTCATGGGACTCCCCAATTTCGGGAACACGAAAAGGTCATAGGGGGCCAGATCTGGGAAATACGGTGGCTGCGGCATTATTAGTGTGTTGTTTCTGTCCAAAAATTCGCGCACAAGTAATGATTTGTGAGCAAGGGCGTTATCATGGTGCAAAAGACAATTTTTGTTCTTCCACAAATCCGGGCGTTTCTGGCAGATTGCGCATAACATGAAGGTAATGTTCCTTATTGACCATTCTACCCTGTGGAAAGAACTCATGGTGCACCACGCCCCTGCAATCGAAGAAAACTGTAAGCAAAACTTTCACATTCGACTTTTTTTGGATCTTGGCTCGTGCGGCAGCTTCCATTGGGATGATTGAGCTTTGGTTTCCACGTCATAACCATAAACCCATGATTCGTCACAAGTTATGACCGTCTGGAGAAAATTTGGGTAGTGGTGGACAGAGTCCTGCTG
Source organism: Agrilus planipennis (assembly GCF_000699045.2). Lineage (NCBI taxonomy): Eukaryota > Metazoa > Arthropoda > Insecta > Coleoptera > Buprestidae > Agrilus > Agrilus planipennis. The sequence goes on from NW_020438929.1 coordinate 243,861, forward strand.
TTTTTGGTCGAAGTTGAGCAATTTTGGTACGAATTTCGCGGCGACCTGTCTCATGCCCAAATCGTTGGTAAAACTCGAATGGCAGGAGCCAATCGATATGTTTAATAATAACAACAACAAAAAGCATAGAAACGTTGGCCGTTATTTTTTTAAATAAAATAATTTTAATCGTAGAATTGCTTTGATTAAAAAGTAAAGAGTACAAGTTTTGGGTTTAGAAAACTGGTACAGAATTTTTTTATAGGTACTGATAGTAGAAACAAAGAATAAAATGATACTTTTATATCCAAATTGGAGATTACGCTAACGTTTGTTTTTCACCTTTAGTTTTGTGGATTTATGTATTCTGCTTTCTCTTTCGTTTGTTGATAATTCGGGTATTGGTTTTTATTGGACATACCTTTTAAGTGACCCAGCTTACCGTTGTTTTCTGAAGGGATTTTTTTCCCAAGAATTCGTCAGGGACAAAAAACACACACCAACGGAAAAGTAAAGAAACAAAACAAAATAACCTTTAGGATTTACAAAACACTTCCTAAACATAATACGAGAAGTCCTTTGCAAAATAGCATAGTACGGTTTTTTTATTTAAGGAAAAACGGAAATCAAATTTTGTATTTTACTGTTTATAAAGTGCAAGGGAAGAAAAAGTAGCGAATGAGTCGCTTATTTTCGATATATATGTAATGCATAATAATAAAACATGTTTTCCAGTTTATATTATTTAAATTTTAATATTGTAATATTCTTATTTCGGAATGTATTATTATTTATATTTCTATATATACTTAGTTCTATTGTTTAACTATTATCTATATTTCAAAATGTGTTATCTGTGTTTCTTTACATATTTACACTTATTCAGAAATATAAGTGAACATTCCTGTTACGATCAAATAGTAACATCCACGGGAAATACAAACAATTACAAATTATTTCAAAATATACTTGCATTAATAATCTAATAATTCAACATTCATAAATTAATGACTTTCCCTTGGGTGCTACTACGAACTTATTTTTAAATTATTCTACAGTCTGAAGTCTGAAGTCAGAACAAAACCCTAACAAAACTCTGTTTTAAGGAAATGCTCGTCCCTATGATGACGATGAATATGCACAACCAAAATATATATCAGAAACTGGATGAGGAAGCAATTGAAATTATTGATGACTAAACGTTTAAATAAATAATCAACCAATTAAGGGGATATATTAGGGAGGTGTCATCACATACAATTTGATATTACCTTATTTTCTTCCTTTGAGGATAGTCAAATGGGTACATAACATGAATTAGCAATTGAAGTACAATTCACCCCAAGGGCGCGTTGAATCCTATACTATTTTATTAAAGAAAACAAATTTTTGTGAAAATGAATGAATGTTTATAAAAAGTGGTATACATAAAAAGAAAAACCAAAGAGGATACTTATGTCCTACAGTAATTCTTTCAACAAATGAATTTTTCCTTTTCAATTTTTGAGATAATAGGTAATAACATTATTTAACTTTTGACTTTTCGATTAAAGTCGGATCGGTATAAATAATTCGAAAGGGTATAAAGACGCGTTAAGGCCCGATCAAGAATGATACACGGGAAAAAACAAAAAAGGTTCCAGACCAAACAGAAGCAGAATATATCAACTGTTATTGGCAATAACTGTCACCGTTTCTACCGCCTTATTCTCCCTCACTGCTTTGTATAATCAGCTTATATATTATTAAAGAATATGGGAAGAGAACGAGGGGCCGTAAATAATAACGAAAACTAAGTTGTTACCATAATCGTAATGAGTAAGTAAGTGCCGACAGAGATCGTAAATTTTATCCTTAGGAAAATCGATGTCTACTTACGGGGGTCAGTCAGATATTAGTCGGACTATTATCTTCAAGTGAAGAGCAAAATCGGTCTTGAAAGTAGAAGGTCAAAACCAAGACCGAAATTGTCTTTATGCTAGCAAGACCAAGATCGAATGAACAAGACCAAATATGCAAGACTAAATGAAAAATTATTGCTTCCGATGGATTTATGAGCTAAACTATTTGAAATAACTTTTCTTTGTATTTCAAATTTTTAGTTTTTTTTACTACATTTTAACACTAAATATAACAAAAAGAAACTTTACAAAACTTCTTCTAAAATGTCTCTACTTGAATAACTCGAAAGATATTCACCAAGTATCTCTAATTTTGATTTCTGTTAATAACGATATTATCTATTGTTGCACAATAAACAATTAGGAATTTTACTAGCCAAGCAGTTATGAAAGGCATGACAACAAAACTTCGTCATGTAAAATTAGATTATACAATGTTTACAATGTTACATGAAAACGAAGAGCAGATGATAATAAAAATGAAGGCATAAAATGCTAAAATTGTGCAGATAAAGCTTCACAGAGTGCAACGAAATTAACATTTTAATATATTTTTCGAAAAGGAAATGATGAAGACATAAACAGATGATAAGATCAGCAATTATCCTGAAAAATAGAAACAGCACCAATAAAACTGTGTAATATTATTCAACGAAACTGATAATAATAACAACGGAGAAAAGGCGAAAATATGAAGCAACTGGCCCTAGGAATTTACAACAGCAGTAACCGTCGGGATCTTCAAGAAATTACTTTGTTGTGTCGTTATGTGTAATAGTTTTGTTTGGACAATTAATAAAACCCCACCATTAAAATAAATTAGAAGAAGTGGCTGATTTTAGATACCTAGGAAGTCAGATAAGTCAGGATGCAAGGAGTAGTAGGGATATAACGCAGGGTCGTGTCGCCTTCAATAAAAAGAAGTCACTTCTATGCTCGCGAACGGTTAATTTATAAATTCGAAAAAGGTTATTAAAGGTGTACGTTTGGAGCGCGGCGTTGTACGGGTGCGAAACATGGACAGTGGGCGTGGCGAAAAAGGTTAGAAGCGTTCGAAATGTGGTGTTATAGGCGAATAATGAGGAAAGCGTAGATTAGAAAGAATAGGAGAACAGAGGACTTTATGGAAGTCAATAACAAAAAGGCGAGATAGGTTGGCAAGACACCTTCTCAGGCATGAAGGTCTAGTCAGAGGCATATTAGAGGCAGAAACAGGAGTTAGGAGGGGTAGAGGAGACCTAGATTACTGTTCGCAAATAGTTAAGGATGTGGGTTGTTCTAGTTTTAGGGAAATGCGAAGTTTAGCTCAGGATAGGAAAGAGTGGAGGTACGTGTCCAACCAGTCTTAGGACTGACGATGATGATGATGATTAAAATAAATACTGGAGTACTTCATGGTACTACAGTAGGCCCACTACATTTTAGTTTATATGGAACTGGATAACTCATGCTGATGACGCCATAGTTTAGGCCATTCACAGGATACGCTCTGGAGCGCAATGTATACTGACAAAATGCCTTCAGGGAGAAAGTAACTAACCTTCGATAAACAAATTACTCTACAGTAGGTATTCATATAGAACTTTTGGCAATTATACATACAATTATTCTAAGACTATCTTCAATTAAAGCATTGAGGCACAGTAATCTAATTTAAAGTGTACTTAATTAGGATATTTTCACAAAGAGCCAAGAACTCAATTTAATACGCGATATTGGCATAAGTTGTGAGACGTGTCTAGGCTGAATAAGAGTTTTCCCATACTTGCCTTTTATCTGGGAGGATAAAACGTGTAGGATACGAAATTGTCTATCTGTAAAATAACTTATCATCACTACCACACCCTCCCAATAACTTTCTCATCTTAATCCTTGCTTTCGGCACTGTTTCTACAAAAAATATATAAAATGTTCAACTTTTTTCTAGAAACAGTGTATCACGTCCTATTTCAGGCTTAATGTTAACAAACGTGTGATTTGTAGTATTTCTTCTAACGTTTTATTTTAGAAAAATATAACAAAAATGTCTTTTGCTAAACGAAATAGAAAATCATTTTAATATCCATAAAAACTATCCCAATCATCACCTAACCATCGAGGTTCCCCCAATGAAATTTACAAAATTTAAAATCAGCGGAATCTTGTCAACCAAAACCTAGCCCTTCAACTGTTCATTTCAAAAATATTTAAAAAAATTCATGATTACCAATATATCAATATTAAGGTGTTTCAAAAAGATTGTCTGTTTTGTTTTTTTCGAAGAAAAAACGATAAAGCATCCCTATCCTGTTAAAATATGTATCTTAATATCAACATCAACAGGTAGCATTTTGCAATTTTCTATTTCCCACTTAAATAACACGAATTTTCCTTTTTAATTTTGGAATTTTATAACCCGACAAAAAATAGTTATCGATATATTCAATAATTATCGATGTCAAATTAACAACTTTTTTTTATTCTACTGTGTATAAAACATTCTTTTCAAGCCATTTTAAGGTCTCTAAAAGTAAAACAGTGTAAAATTTACTTTGCTTCCCAGTGATATTTAACTAAAAAAAAAGTGATCAAAATATTTCACTCTGCTGATGAAATCAGTTACTTAAGTAAGTTACTGTTCCATCAGTAAAACTTATTTTCTTCTGAATTTATGTTTGTTCATTTTAGACCTATTTCACTGATTCATTTTTAGAAGGTAACCCTTTCAAATGGTTGAAAAACACCCCCGGTGTAAGTAAAACTGTATGAACGCCAAAATAAATTTAAAAAAATGTACGCCCGAAGTATGTAGTAAAAGAAAAGAAATCGGTAGACGCAATGAAGACGTGTTGTCACAGTCACAAATAAATCTTTGTTTCCTCTTTATAATTCCCAATAGTCACGTCGCAACAAATAAATTTCCTCATGCGACTGTACTTGTCACATTCACTCTCAAAAGAAGGCAGCAAATGCAAGTGATATACAGCTTTGAAGACTCCTTATACTTTTCTCCTATAATATGCATTTTTCTCGGTATTATTCTCGGAAAACTCGGGTATTGAAAATCTCAACTTTGAAACAGCACATGTCCAAATGAGCCATTCAGACTTCAGTAACACGTAGCGCGTTATCGATTATTCGCCAATATAAAGCTAAGAAATGATAATAAATATTTCTGGAGGAGCTAATACTTTGAATACTCCTGAACAGCTCTTCAATGTAGATAAGTCATATTTTAGTATAAAACAAAAATGAGTAAAAGTAAAACAAAAATATTGGTATGCAAGGAAAAAAAAGGTAGTGAAAGAGAGAATATAAAGGCGGTAGACGAAAAATTAGAAGAAGTCCCCAACAGTTAATTTAGAAATTAAAAAAAGATTATTAAAAGTATACGTATGTCTAAACAATGGCTCTGTACGGGCGCGAAACGTGGACGATGGATGAGACAGAAAAGAAAAGATTAGAAATATGATGTTACAAGTGAATGATAAGTATACCGTGGATAAAGAGGGTTAGAAAGAGAGGAGATAGTAAAAAGAGTAGAAGAACAGAGGGCGCAATGGAAATCGATAAGTAATAGGCGAAATAGGTTGGTAGGACACTTTGTCAGACAAAATAGGTTATTTAGAAACATATTAGAAGCAAAAACAAGGAAATCGTTAAGTATGTGCGACTTTCTAGTTTCAGGGAAATGCGAAGATTAGCTTAGGGTAAGAATAGTGGAGGTGCATGTCCAACTATAAGCTTAGGACTGACGACCCTATAATGGTGATCATAAACTGTAAGTGTCAAACGGTGTACCGTCTAGGAGCATTCGAAGTGATTAAGTATTAATTAATTACAAATAATCTATTTTAATAGATACCATGAGTAACGCATGCATGTCGTAATATATTCCTTTTGCAAAATCACTTTCTATTAAAAATCAATTGTCGTGGTGTTTTTTTTTTTGAAATTTCGGTTCGAAAACATACATGAGAAGGCATCGTTGGGCTGATCGATTAGTTAGCCCTCATAATAACAAATTCAAGCGATATATAAGGAAGGTAATATTTAACACTTGAGATCACTGGTGTTGCGAAAAACCCCAAGGAGATCGGTTCAGCAGTTAGTTTTTACAACATCTATTTATACTCGTGTATTTTTATTCGACCTAAGTAAACTTTTATCAAGTTTCCCACTCGCGATTGTCTCACATAATTTTTGTATATTATACTGCAGTGTCGACTCGTGAAACTGTGTGGTAGCAATCAATATAATAAAAAAAAAATTAAAAACCGAAACAATAAATATCAAGCATCAATGTTGTTGCTTGAGTGTTGATCGAATAAAGTGCAAAAATTAGAGGTTTTTAATCTTCAAAAAGTACCTCATAATGAATAGATATAATAATAACTATGTAAGTATAGGAAATAATTTTTAACACTTCACATTGCCACAGCACGGCTCTATACGGGTGCGAAACATGGACAGTGGGCGTGGTGGAACAGAAAAGGTTAGAAGCATTCGAAATGTGGTGTTATAAGCGAATAATGAGGATACCCTGGAAAGAGAAAGTTAGAAATGAAGAGGTATTAGAAACAATGGAAGAACAAAGGACTTTATGGAAGTCAATAAAAAATAGGCGAGATAAGTTGGTAGGATACCTTCTCAGGCAGGAAGGCCTAGTCAAACACATATTAGAGGCAGAAACGGGAGTTAAGAGGGGTAGAGGTAGACCTAGATTAGATTACTGTTCGCAAATAGTTAAGGATATGAGTTGTTCTGGTTTTGGGGAAATGCGAAGATTAGCTCAGGGTGGTAAAGAGTGGAGGTGCGTGTCCAACCAGACTTAGAACTGACGACCTTATGATGATGATGTCATTGTCATTGTATTGTAATAAATGACACTATAAAAATTTTCATTCTTTTCTCCACTCCTCCACTTTGTATTAGTGGAAATTAAGTCCTTTTACCACCCCCCTACCACAGTAACTACAACCACCGCCCCCCTCTGAGCGACCGATCCATCGTCTAGACATTTACCATTTTCATTTTTAGTTTCCACCTCCCCCGCTTTCACATCACGACCACCACCTTTTATCAATAGGGATAAAGTCCTTAGACCTCTCCTACACCCCTCCATCTGCACCACCACCGCCTCCCAAATCCCAACAACGGTCCAATTATCTAGAAAAATTACCCCAATTAATAAATTATTGGCAAAGGCTATCTGAACACCTTGTATCTAAAGGAGTGTCTCAGCTCATTTGTAATCCTGTTGTACCGCTACTGTCCTGGACGGTCATCGGGTCCTGGGAGAAAACAAACATGAACAAGTAGTAGGCGGCGCGGCGCGGCGCGGCGCGGAACGACGGGACCGAGAGAAAGCTTTGCAAAACACAAAGACGAAGAAGATCCACTTTGCGCATCCAATTGTAACTAATGTGGACACGATTCCTTTGATATTTCGAAGAAATAAGATTGCTTCACAGACCCGATAAGAAAAAAGGGATTTCTCGTGTTATTGAAATTGTAAGTGCTAGGCGCGTAATTTCCGTCAATCTTTATCGTTTTACGAGGCATCGGAAAGTACTTGTTTATCTGCCGAAGAAGAGTAACGATCACAACGAAATGGGAGCGATAAGAATGCGAATGAAGGAATAATACGAGCCCTTACGCAAAATCTGCGTCTCAGCAACAAAAAAATATAACTACCGTAGCTCATTTTTTACCCCTAAAAATGGTTCGTGCCCAATAAAGGGAAGGCAGCTAATCCACAACGAAATTACCTAAGAACAGAAGAAGAGAAGTATGAGAGAAAGTTATTAGGTATTTCATGTTTCAGAAATCTAATATTGTTTACGCCTTTTAAGTCGAACTTCACAATAAATTATTCTAGTAGCAGAAGTCCTTTTGTCATTAACACTAAATTATATTTTATATCGAACTCTGTAATTTGAACGAATTTTGTGACGTTTATAAATCCCAGGCAGCAGAGACGCAGGACAGATTCAAAAAAATTTCAGCGTTAGTTTTCATTTCCCCTATTGGGATTCGTCAAATGGGCATACACCATCTGGTGGCAAAATTTATAACTCGAATGAGGGAAAAATTTACATAGGAACTGTGCACGCAAATTGTAAAATTGTTTATTAAAATAATAAAACACGTTAAAAAAGTAAAAATTTTTTTGATGATGGAGTCGACGAAGTTTTCTTCTAAAGTTAAATCAAATAAAAAGTTAATATGTTCAGTGAAAAGCTGCAATAGCACTTCAGACATAGATCTTCACTCTTCACCTACATTAACTACTTTCCAATAAAAACTAACCGTTTTATATATGTAAAAAATATATTCGGAAAATTAGAGAAAAAAGTAAACTAATAGAAGCTTGGATGAAAGCAGTAGGTATCAAAGAAGTGAATTCCGGAATAAAAATTTGTTCACGTCATTTTAATGCACATGATTATATTTCAGCAAGTATTTACCATCAGCCATAACCTTAATATTTAAAACTAGAATCATACTAAAATTATAAAGTGAGAAATTATTTATTCCTGTGTAATTGATTTAACACAATTCTAATGATACGATATAAGTATTTTGAGGTTAAGTGTTTACCTGCTGCAATACAACAAAGTTGCAATAATGTGTTTGCAACGTTCTCTTAAATCGGCTTTGCACGTGCAAGTCATTGATATGATATTGCTTAAATCACCGAGAATCACCTCACCAATTATATAACGTGAATCACTTTTTAAATCCAAAGTTTGTAAAAAGTAGGCAGTAAACTTGACGGAATTTGTTATTTCCGAATTTTATAATGTGATTGGCATTAAAAACACGCTGACCTTCAACGAAATTTCCTTTCCGAGGCTTTGTGTCAGCCCAATCACATATTGTGTCAATACTTATCATTTTATCGTAATTTAAAAACTTGTAAATTGCACGGTACACTATAGGAACTACGATAAATTTTCCCTAATCGGCGCCATGTTTTTAGGCCCCTCCTATTTGACGGATGCCAGCTCAAAATTATTACCTGTTTCAATTTTTTACCATGTTTATTAAAACACAAATATACATATGAATTCGTTATTTCACATATGATAGTGGATTTAAAACGACGAAGATTACCATTGTCTCTGCTGTCGAAATAGCGTTAAACGTGAAACGTTATTTTTCTGTGACAGTTGGCAGACGATGGGCGTAGAACTCGAATGGAAGACACACTTACTCAGCGGTTCGAAAGTGGACAAATTAAAGAGACAGTTATACTTCGCAAGCTGCAAAATCTGGTGCCGAATACCGAAATCTTATTTTATTACTACGGACGCTTCGTCCGAAATGAAATATGTCATCCTTCATCGGGGGCACTGTCCGCCAGCAAATTGACTGGCTGCACGCTCCATGCTCCGTCTAATTTCGACCATGACTCCAACCGAGATGGTGGACGTTTTATATTAGTACGGCGCTAGATAAACTTCCCATTCCTTCTCATCAAGTTGTAATCCTTTTTGAGCGTTGAGAGTAAAATTTTAACATGGGACGGATGTTGCGCGCGCAGATATAACTACAATTGGACAGTATGAAGTTAGCAACATCTCTGATATCGACGGTCGCAGCTATTTCTTAATTAGCGAACCATGGAATTTCACACTCCGGCCAATAGGGGCGACACTTCATGGTAATATTATTAAAATACACAATCGATGTAGGTATAACCTCAACATGTATACAGACACTTATTTTTTGATATTAAAAAACCATAAATTGAATGTGGATTAACCAAAAATATATGGATGTATTCTCTTCAATTATTACGTTACATGTAAAGTAAAAGATGATCTGTCATTTTATGACAAAAGTCCATGCACAACTTCAACATAAGTAAAACCAAAGTGGACGTAAAACACCTACGACTTGCCTTTAATGTAGCAGGCTTTCTCCTGCGTACAAAGAATAATTAAATAATTATTTACTATGAGGAATCCTTAAACAACAAAGGCGAAACGTAGGTGTCGGTTGTGATAATGAACTGTTCATTTAACTAAATCTGGCTTCGGTTTCTAAAATGATATCTTCAAAAGAGAAAATAACAGGTATTTAACCACAAATAACATCAAAGTAAAACCAGTTTTTTTTGTGAACGAATATTTGATATTTTGAAGTGGAAAAGATAATAATCAGTAATCATTTATTAAGTAAACTCTAAAATAAAACCCACACAAATGGTCAGTAAAAAATCAATTAGTTCATCGTCGTGATTGTAATGGAATTAGTATTATTCTATTGTACTTTTCCCAGTCATTTGTAAAATTTCCCGTATACTTCCTTCGAGGAATTCAATATTAACGAATCAGAAATATTTTTAAATTATAAGTGGTAAATTTTAATTAATTCCAACAACTAGTTGAGTACTTAAACCCTACAGCCACGACAAAGAAAAGAAAATCCATCGATTTTCCCCGGAATCCTCTCCGAACAGAAAAAGGATTTCTTTCATAACTTCATTCACCGGCTCCAATAAGATTTCTCTCGAGAATCAATCATTCATCGGCAACAAAATGGGTTCTTTTTGTACCAAAAAGTTATCATTTCTTTCCGACATCGAACAATCTGTTCCTTTCCTGTCCGGGAATATTCATTCTATCTACTGAATTGACTGCAACAAATTCGAAATGATACGATTTGATGAAGTATCGCTAACAATGGGGAAATCTCAGATTAAACGAAGTACACGTTAAACCAAATCAATCCCGTTTCCAATACCCTTTATAATCCCAGACTCACACTTTTTATTCTTCTATTATGTTTCTGAGATAAGTACGGAGCTTGCAGTAGATGATAGGGCACAATAAAACAAGAAAGTTAAGTACACTTTTTACGTCTGAAAGTTCACCGTATTCGAGAAAAACGTATTTAAACGTACAGACAAATGTCACTCAGGCTCTAGTAAAGTACGACAACGCAACGCCGCATTCAATCAGCAAATAGGGCACAATAAAACAAGAAAGTTAAGTACACGTTTTACGTCTGAAAGTTCATTGTATTTAAGAAAAACGTATTTAAGTGTGCCGATAAATGTCACTCCGGTTCTGGTAAATTACGACAACGCAACGCCGCATTCAATCAGCAAATAGGGCACAATTTAACAAGAAAGTTAAGTACACGTTTTACGTCTGAAATTTCATCGTATTTAAGAAAAACGTATTTAAACGTGCAGACAAATGTCACTTAGGCTCTGGTAAATTACGACAACGCAACGCCGCATTCAATCAGCAAATAGGGCACAATAAAACTAGAAAGTTAAGTACACGTTTTACGTCTGAAAGTTCATCGTATTCGAGAAAAACATATTTAAACGTACAGACAAATGTCACTCCGGCTCTGGTAAATTACGACAACGCAACGCCGCATTCAATCAGCAACTGGCACTTGTTCAGTGTATCACTCTAGAACAGTTGTTGTTAATATTGTTAGTCAAGAGCAGTGGCTTGTTTGTTATTATATGGTATCGATAATCACCGGTATAAAGAGTCATCCAGGAGGAACAAGTGGAGAATGGAAATCACTCGGCCCCCAATTCAGTGGATTCAAAGCGTAACTGTTGCATTTTTATTGAGCAGACTGTGTATATGTTTCCTGGTCGTGCGATAGGCCGAAGTAGTGGAGTGTGATTTAGGAAGATCTAAGACCGTCAAAGTAGATAAGCTGCTTACACTTAATATTAGATACAATTTGTCGGGGATTATGTCGGTCCGGAGACTTCAATTTATCCCGGGATCTTACTTATAATCACCTCCTCGCGCTCGATTCTGAACTAATTATTGGACTACATTGGCCTCTGACCCGTTACATTCGACGATAATGACTTCGCCTGCCTGCACATTTACGACATGATAAGGACAATCTCGTTGCTTTTACGAGTACTTACAGTAGGTACATATAAATACCGAATGGCCTCAACCCAGAGTTAAAACTGCACCACCAAAGTAACTTCTCATTGCACACACTAACCCATATATGTAGTCTCATTGTAGTACAATTTTTAGCTACCCTATCAAAATACATAGGTACGGTTTGCTCCAATAAATAGAAAGAAATAATATACGTAGAAGATGTTAATGATGCCTTCATTAAGTACACAATAATCACTTTTACTAAATCTTATTATAAGTACAAGAAACTTTCCATTAGCAGAAGTCTGTTTTGCTTTCCAGTGAAACTTACGATGAAACTGAAACTACCAAAAACTTAATTGAAAATTGAACTCTACTGAATCAAACATACGTATCAAATGAAGTTAAATTACAATCCATAAAAAAGTAATTAACCAAAGTTATCAGAGATTAATGCTCGATTTGTTTCTGAAAGAAAAAAATTATTTTATAACTACAGTAATGAAGGAAAAGTATGTCAAGTAAAACTATATCATGAAATACTACTGAAGCTTCTTATCAAGAATTGAACAGGGTAAACTACAATAGAAAGCGTTCTATAAATGAAAAATGTTTTCCTAATGGAGTCCGACGTCTTCTCCTCGTACGAAATCAAATAAAAAGTTGGTAAAATGCTGTAATAGTATCTTCAGCAAAGCTCTTTTCTATTACTTCCCGGTGTATACTAACTGTTTTGTACAGGTGCCGATACCAAAACTATATTTGAAAAATTACAGATGTAACTTAAAAGCTTTCAGGAAGGGAAAATTGAAGAAATTTATTCTTTTGAGATGTAATCTCTTAAAGTCGCATTATTCCGTAAGGACTTCCTTGGTACAATTATATCCATGGCTTAGATTAATATAAATTAAAGATTAATAATGGCTAAAGTGTACTGAAACCATGACATATCCATAATATGCAATACAAATAGGTATAATACATCAACATATGCATATATACTTTGTAGGTATACCTTGGAATTCCTTACTGAAGAATACAACTTTAAGAGACCATATATCAAAAAGGTGAATTATTACGACTTAACGCCCATCAAGACTTTTGACCGACACGTCAAGGACTACCAAAATCCAAAGTTTTAAAGAGAACCATTTTCCGTAAGGATCTAGCAGGGTCCTTTGTGAGACCGAATGGCATGGCCTAGAGGTCTAGACCATTGCTTAGCATTCGGGAGGACGCCGGTTCGATTCCGGGTCCGTCTGCCTTGGTCCAAGTTTCCTTGGATCACTTAGGCAAATGCTGAGGCATTATTATTCCACAGATAATCTTTCACTCTCTTCTGTCTTCATTTCGTCCGTCTCATCTTTCTCACCCGAACCACCACCCACCTATTCCCACGATTCCTGAAAGCAGGCTGAAGAGGGCCTCCGGCCTACCTTCCGGCATAGTCCGGAGGGACTGCGTGCCCACCAGCATCACTGGCTGGTGGGAATGAAACACCCAAAAGGTTTTAAAGTTTTTTTCCTTTGTGAGGTTAGGAACCTACCAGTTGCAATTATCTGATCGCCTAATCTCGCTTCACAATAATTAAGCTTCAGATTTGCTTTCTCTAAATTTTATAACATGACCAGCATTCATCTTCAAAAACAAATCTGTTTTCCGGACTTTGTGATAGTCTGCTCGCATATCATGCCGATAATCATTTTGTATCATTTTAAAAAAATCCAAAATTGCTGGGTACCTGTTACCTTATAAGGACTATGAAAAATTTCCACCCATTTGATGGTTGTTAACATTAATTTCATTTATTTCAATGCAGTCATGATTCCGTTTCCCTAATAATCGTCATGCATTCATGTCGCAATTCTATTGCCGTAACTTCAGAGCATTTCCAAGTGAAATAACGCGATTAAAGTCGAAGGAATTGTTGTACCTGGTAGGAAAGTACATGCAAAATTTGTTCCACGAAACCCAGGCTCGTCGACCGGTATGTTTACCTACCTACTTCCCTTATCAACCCGTCCAACAAGTTTCACCGTTACCAACAACAACCCCTACATGAGGCATATTTCGAAAACTAAATTTTATTCAATTCTTTTAATATTTTTCTTTTTTTCATTAACTGGTTTTTTGTCTAGACATCTATTTCCTTTTTTTATTTTCTATTTATTTCTTTACTTATTTCCCGCACTATAAATTCTATCTTTCTTTCAATTTCTGTTTTCTCTTCTAGTTATCGTACAGACTTGCTCTTTTTTTTTAATCCTAGGTTTTCGAGTATGCCACGTTCGTTCCCAGCATCATTTTTTTCATTTTTTTTCCCTAAGTACCCGTTATCTCACATTCGTTCATTCTTTAACCAATTTTACCCCACTTCATCACCCCACCTTCAACCCCTCTACATTCCACCCCTTTTCATTACCTCAGGTTGGTATAAATACTGGTCCCAGCGCAATCAAAAACCATCTCTGACATTCCACCCACCAGCGGCAAGGGAGAGAGAGATAGATATATTCTGTTCTTTTCGTATCGAAGTTTTGTATATATATGTTGTATGGTTTCATTGTGTGTGTGCTTGCCGGAGTTATTTATATTGTATTGTTTCATTGTGTGTGTGCTTGTCGGGGTTATTTATATTGTATATTTTTCATTGTGTGTGTGCTTGTCGATTTATTTGTCATATTGTATATTTTCTATCGGGTATTTTGTGTGTGCTTGTATATCGAAGCAGTGTGTGGTGTGCGAACTTGCCTTTTTTAATTTTTATTTGTATATAGTATATAATTAGTGTCCATACCAAATAAACTTAGTGCACCGATAACGTGTCGTCTTTTGTTTTTATATCAGAATATAAGAAATATGTTATCGAATGAACTGTAGAAGCTTTAAAGATCGTGATCCTCGTCTCTTCATCGTTTGAAACCCTTTTCAATGAGGCCACAGTAATCTATGCATATTATATAGGTTCGTGCTACGTAAGTAAAGAGAAGGGACCGAGTCGGACGAATTCAGATTATCGAATCGTCATCAAAGAAACTTATATTTGCAATTCACATAAAGACTTTGTGGATTTACAAGTCGTTAGACAGCACGCCCAATCAACTAATTCCTTTGAAATAGACGGTTTCAGCGGTAAAAGGAAGCGAGTTTCATCCTTCTTACCACATGCAAAAATTGACCGAGAGAGCGCAAAGAGGAGAACTCCTCGTATATGTACGTAGGTATATACATACATACGTACACATGCATATATGTATACTATCGGTATTCTTCGGTATAAAAGCCGGAGACATTTAAATACATAATGCACCACCAGGTATTCTAAGACTTCATGAATAAAACTCATTCAGCGAGGTCGCATCGAAATTTCCGCCTGTATGTGGTCAAAGGTTATTTCCACCGACCGATTTGATAACTTGAACTTTACATAAATGCTCTGGTCAACGAAATTTTCCGTTTGAAGGTCTAGGTCATTATTTTACTAATCCGGTCATCATCAGTCCTAAAACTGGTTGGAAACGCACCTCCACTCTTTCCTATTCTTAACTAATCTTCGCATTTGCCTAAAACTAGAACATCCCGAGTCGAAAAATTGGGACTCATTTTATCCTCAAATGAACTATTTAGACTCATTTTTTCCTCATTTAGACGTTTTTAATCTCAGATACCTCAATAAGTTTTCATAAGACTCATCACATTAGATTCTAAAAAGTCTCATTTTATTCTCAATGTCTACAATCCTATGGCAATAGTCCTCAATTTAACCTCAACAAGAAAAGAATGAGACTTTTTGAAGACAAAATGAGGTTTCCTAAATAATCTTTACTCCTCAAAAGTCTCATTTTGTCCTGATACGGGAAAACCGCGGATAAAATGAGACTTTTGAGTCTTTAGTTTGAAATATCCCTAAAAATTCTATTGAGATCAAATGAGGACAAAATGAGTCCCAATTTTTTGACTCGGGATCCTACATTCTTAACTATTTGCGAACAGTAATGTAATCTAGGTCTACCTCTACCCCTCCTAACTCCTGTTTCTGCCTCTAATATGTCTCTGACTAGACCTTCATGCCTAAGAAGATGTCCTACCAACCTATCTCTATTATTTTTCTTTTTTGACTTCCATAGAGTCCTCCGTTCTCCTATTATTTCTAATACCTCTTCATTTCTAACCTTCTCTATCCACGGTATCCTCATCATTCGCCTGTAACACCACATTTTGAACGCTTCTAACCTTTTCTTTTCCACAGCGCCCACCGTTCATATTTCACACCCGTACAGCGCTGTGCTCCTAACATACACATCTAACAACTTTTTTCGAATTTCTAAATTAACCGTTCGCGAACATACAATTGACTTCTTTTTATCCTCTGCTTTATATCCCTGCTACTCCTTGCGTCCTGACTTTTCTGACTTCCAAGATACCTAAAATCACTCACTTCTTCTAATTTTTCGTCTCCTATCTTTATATTCGCTTTTTCCCTACTTCCTCTTCCCTTGCATACCAGTATTGTTGTTTTACTTTTATTTAATACGGTATGCTTCGATTATTAAGTCATTATCAAGAGTCTGTTTTGTGAAATTTGAACCAAGTGATTTACCTTTTTATTTTTTCTTAACAAAAATATTTCAGTGGAAGTGCCAACCGAACATTCAGTTTCGATATTCATTTCCTGTTAATTTCAAAGGAATCGAACTCTACAGATTCCCTTTGTACAGATATTTACACTAAATTGCTCAAAAGATTGTCGCCAACTCAAACTCGAACTAACGGAAGCAAACTTTATAAAACTGCAAATAGATATTCCTGTGTATGCCAGCAAGATCAATAAATCGCAATTAGACAAGTTCATTTGACAGAAAAGTCAGAGAAAATTAAACCTTCCTTCGACAAAGAATTTGAGTAACTCAAAGTGCTAAATTTTACAGTAAAGATAATAGAGAATTGAAACAGAAGAAGCTCGTACGTACCGAGTATATGTAATATCCGAAAAGAAGTAATTTATCGCCCTCTACAGATTATTTGCTAATACTGCCCCATCTACCCCTTTACACCACAGTGTAACTAGGAGGGACGTCTGCCCTATAGCATCAGCTATTGGAAATAAAACGCAAGAAGCTTTACAAGATTATTCTATTGATCTATTGCAATTACTTATGGTGTTGATGAAAGCCAAAACTTCAGATTTGTGTAGTACATCCAATTATTTTGCTATTTTATTTAAAATCTACACTAGACACCTATCAATTGAATCGTGATATCGTTTTGCACATAATTTGTAGTTACTAAAATCATTATTTAGTAACTCACTGGGCGATTTTAAAGCAAGCTCCTCGGAATAACCTCTCAGTGGGTCGAGTTTACCACCGACGATATACTGTATGAGAACCAAGGAACTCCTAGACGTTCATATCTTCTTTCATCTACCTCTTCTAGGAGGAGCACGTATCCGATAAGGAGCCAGGTACTAACTATTATGCCACTTGATGATATTCTGATACGGTGAAGCAGGACGAAATATTTCATTTGCGCCAACGGTCGAAGAACCCAACAATACGATAAAATTCACAAACGCTGTTCCAAATAAAAAAATCTGTGTATTATATCTACATCTGTATAAGTATCTGGCTGTAAATATAATTGGGAAGTTTAAAATTGACACAGTCCGCAATATAACTGTGGCATTTACTTTCTTCTTTCAAGTTACTAACTACTATAGAATAAAGCGGTTTGTAACAGAATGCCTACTTTTACTCATGACAGACGTTGTAGGGAATATCGTAAACATAGAAAAGAGATGTCACGTAGTAGGAATTGCAGCGGGCACTAATAAAGAAAAGGGAATAACAGTAAGGCAGTAATATTCCACAGATAATCTTTCATTCTCTTCTGTCTTCATTTCGTCCGTTTCATATTTCTCACCCGAACCGCCAGCCACCTATTCCTGCGATTCCTGATCGGCATTAGTGGCTGATGGGGATGAAAAAACCAAAAGTTTAAAGCTTTTTTATATGAATCTAAAAAGATCCGAATTTCCCATTACTACTCAGATTAGAAATAAAAGGTAGGCAGTGTCCTATCGACTTCAGACTGACTATGATGGCGATGAATGCGGAATAAACATAAACTAAATATGTAGCGTTAGTTTTAAGTTCTCTCTGTTATCATCATCTTCATGTGTATTTGAATAATTCGTTGAACTAGTCCAAGCGAAAGTTAAATATGATGCCACATGCATATATGTTTATTTTGCTAAAAACGAAGGGAGCGCCAGTAAAAGTTATATACGATCCTCGGTACATTAGGTTTTTTCGGAACAGACCGTTGCTCGTATCGTATCTCCGCCCATTTGGCCTTATATATTTACCCTTCTGTCTTATTTCCCAGAATAAATTGTCTATTTGCTGTTATTTTTCGTTAAAATATGACATATATGTTCTCATTAGGATGCACCCCCATTTTAAACAGCACTAGTTCGACTTCCGTTTCTAAGTAAGATTTATACATCATGCAACGCAACATCCTAGTGCTTATTTTTACGACCATGACTCCGGAAATACTAGGAAATGTTCTTGTTAGAACTACATCGAAGGGTAAACAACGTATGAAGGAAGGGGATTTTCGAAACAAACGCTCGCCGAATCTGCCCCAGTATGGTGCAGCACAAAATGAAATTTCTTCTAAGGCAGAAATTTGCACAATATATTACAACATTAAAAGTACACATGACTTTTACGGGCGGGCCGTAACATACCTCAACGTTGTGAATCACACTTAATCTAATGTAAAAAATAAACAAAAGAAATAAAACACTGATGCTGCTAATTCTCAGTTGATTGAATGCGACGTTGCGTTGTCGTATTTCTGTACCAAGGCGGGAATTGAATTTACATGTACCGACGTTGCGTTTTCGTATTTCTGTACCAAGGCGGGAATTGAATTTACATGTACTTTCAACTACGTTTTTCTAGAAAACGGTGAACTTTAAGAAGTTTATTTGGGTTAGGTTAGATAAGTCATCTTTAATAATAAAAGAACTTTGTCAATCATTAATGAACTCACAATTAGTAGCAAATTTCTACAGATGGCGTTTACCACACTATTTGAAGTTACTCGGCAAACGCTATGTAAAGACATTCAGTAAATTGGGTGTTCTGTCACAACTGTCTATTGCGTGCTGATGGGATCCACAGATCAAAATCGCGATCCATGTCTGGCAATTTCGACAGAACACTAACCAAGAACTTTTGTTCTATTAGCATATTTGCAGAAAAATTTATTATACAAATTATTGTACGTCACCCGTCGATATAACGTTTTAGTAAATTAATTTAGAGAAATTAAAATAACGACAGTTCAATTGACCCGATTCCTTTCCCTGAGCATTTTTTTGTTTTTTGAAATTCGATCAGTAGGAATAAATAAAATTCTGCGAGCGATTAATTTGTGCCATAAAACTGAACCCAATGCAGCACCCGCTTTTTATTTACATTATTTACGCACGTGTGGGCAATCGAGTTTCAATTAAGAGGGAAACGGCAAGTGACAAAACAATCGAACTCATTTTTTTCTCGTAGAGGCATCAAAATTTCAAACAAAAAAGCACGATCGGAAAACGAAAAATAAACTACCCTAGTCGCAAAATACAAATCAATTTCTGCAGAAACTAGAAAAATAAAGAAATTAATAGAAACTACCTGTAATCATATTTTATTTTAAATGTAAGTATTTATTTTTAAATTAATTTATTAACAGCTGTTGTGTTAATTTATGCACTTTTAAAGATAATAAACATTCGTCGTTCCTTGCATCAGACAAGACAAAGATAAAGGATTCTGCCTTCAAAATCTATGAGAGCTACAAAAAGTCCACCACCAAAGCGCAATAACTAAATATACTCAACACCAGCGCTATGCCGCTGTACAGTACATTTAGTAGCTTTGACTGGTGGCGCATGCTGTTCGGATTTTGCGGCTTGTGCTGGTATGAAGGATGTTTGGGAGGTACAATCGGAGACAAGAGTACATAAAATTAGAAATTCGTGATTAATTAGGTTTTGCAGCATATCATGAGGTAAATAAATACTATTTATACTAAAAAGAAAGTATATGGTTTGAGAGAAAATTTGGAATTTGATCAAAAACTTTGAATAAAATAAGAAATAACGAATACGGAACAATTTTAACAGACTTTTAGCAGTGAATATGCCTTGATTTCAACTTCGAAACAAAAAACTATTTAGTTTGAATCTTTATTAGTAATGATCGTAAAACTTTTTAATATGTTAATAAGAAATAACGAATACGGAACAATTTTAACAGACTTTTAGCAGTGAATATGCCTTGATTTCAACTTCGAAACAAAAAACTATTTAGTTTGAATCTTTATTAGTAATGATCGTAAAACTTTTTAATATGTTAATAAGAAATAACGAATACGGAACAATTTTAACAGACTTTTAGCAGTGAATATGCCTTGATTTCAACTTCGAAACAAAAAACTATTTAGTTTGAATCTTTATTAGTAATGATCGTAAAACTTTTTAATAT
Organism: Agrilus planipennis; assembly: GCF_000699045.2. Lineage (NCBI taxonomy): Eukaryota > Metazoa > Arthropoda > Insecta > Coleoptera > Buprestidae > Agrilus > Agrilus planipennis. The sequence goes on from NW_020438929.1 coordinate 264,153, forward strand.
GTTAATAAGAAATAACGAATACGGAACAATTTTAACAGACTTTTAGCAGTGAATATGCCTTGATTTCAACTTCGAAACAAAAAACTATTTAGTTTGAATCTTTATTAGTAATGATCGTAAAACTTTTTAATATGTTAATAAGAAATAACGAATACGGAACAATTTTAACAGACTTTTAGCAGTGAATATGCCTTGATTTCAACTTCGAAACAAAAAACTATTTAGTTTGAATCTTTATTAGTAATGATCGTAAAACTTTTTAATATGTTAATAAGAAATAACGAATACGGAACAATTTTAACAGACTTTTAGCAGTGAATATGCCTTGATTTCAACTTCGAAACAAAAAACTATTTAGTTTGAATCTTTATTAGTAATGATCGTAAAACTTTTTAATATGTTAATAAGAAATAACGAATACGGAACAATTTTAACAGACTTTTAGCAGTGAATATGCCTTGATTTCAACTTCGAAACAAAAAAATATTTAGTTTCAATCTTTATTAATAATGAGCGTAAAACTTTTTAATATGTTTAAATAATAATTAAAACTTTAAAATTGCATTTATTTCAGACAATTATAAATATTATCATTATATTATCAAGTAAAAACGAGATTTTCAGCTAATTTTTCATTTTTTCCTCGATAACCATTTAGTGAATTTGAATAACCTTACGCTAAAGTGATTCTCCAGAGTTCAAGTTACTTATTATAAAAGTTTGAAATTTCTGGTAGCTTTTTTTCTGTTAATAAAAATAAATTTAATCTGTTCGGTTAACGAATTTCCATAAAATGACGTGTAAAATTACAATTTTTTAAAATTTCAATAACTTTTTAACGGTTTAGTGAATCGATTTGTAATTTTTACAGGAGTTTTAGAATTGAATGAGGAACATTCTTCCAAATTTTTATTTGTCTCGTAGCATTTTGACATATCTCCCAAACATCCTTAAGTATATTTTAGATAACTAAGGCCGGCATAGCTTGAAATGGGTTGTTACTATGTGTTTTCGGCGGTAGTGAACTGGATCATTTGTTGGAAAACAATTTGACGACGTGCGCTACTGAGTTACACTGAGGGTAACGGATCTCCTGTGTACGGAAACAAACAAACAAACGGGCGAACGGATGAGGCTACGAGTTCTAATGCCGTCGTTAATGGAGGGAGCGATGTGTTATTTAGGCAAATATATCATCATAAAATGGCAAATCCTCGATATAAAAATGCGAAGCCGAGGAAACAATAAACACGGCACCCCACCAGGCGGAAGTGCGTCCGCGAAATAACAGATAGCTACTTAACGTGAGCAACTTCCTGCGAAATATATTAGGGCCGTATTTCAAGATAAGCGCCGGAGAAGAACCGTCGTTGTCAAGTCTCTCGGTTCGGAATGAGCAACGAATGAATGAATGAATGAATGAATGAAGAATCGAACTAACGACAGCTTCTCCTTGATAAGTCGAACAGTGTAGATACAGAGATTATAAAATTGCTTTCTAGAAACGTGTCTGTTATTATCGAAGGAAATGAAGTGGGCATAGCTACTGTTCGTTTCAAGAACTTGGAGATATGCCCCTTCCCTTTTTTACGATGCGCCGTAGCATAATTCTAAATTCATTTATATTTGTCTACGGTGCTCATTTCTTCACCGATCATCGAGCGAGAACTAGACAAAAGTGTACAGTACCATTTGCTAAATTATTTAAACTGCCTCGTTAAAATTTAAGAATATACTTTATTTAAAAGCATATTTAGCCAAAAATAATAACAAGTGAATTAACTTAACGTTCTACACACCTATAAAACTTTGCTTTGTTTTCTATTGTTAATTTATATACATTTTTGATAATTAACTGAACTGCTAAACATTTTCGTCTAGTACTGTACAGTTCTAGCCGATCTCCTAAGACCGCCCATCGAGAGCTCTGCTCGTTCAAGCTTGTTCCAACTGTTTCTGTCTTGCTCACGCCTAGTGTGTATTCTTTCTATTTTCGCGCAGATTTCTTCAAGGTCACAATTCGGACAAATTGAAATGGGCTGTACTTGGTTGGAGTTATATGTTTAAACAGGAGTCATTGCTTTCCTAAATTCTTGAGAATATTGAACTTCCTTTAAAGTTCGATGCCGGCAACATGCTCAAATTCTGCTTTTCTGCATCTCTTTCTGTTGCACATTAACTGGTGTAATGTTGTTCCTTTTTCTTTATTAGTGCTCGCTGCAATTCCTACCTGACATCTCTTTCCTATGTTTAGGATGTTCCCTATAACGTCTATGAGGAGTAAAAGTAGAAGTTCTTTTAGAAACCGCTCTAGTCTAGTTGGTTGCTACAGTTTTATTGGCTAATACTGTACCAATTTTGAACGTCCTAACTATAGCCTCCTTCTTTCAATATTTAACACCTGTGATCGTTGTAAATATTGAGCTAACAAAGAGAGATCTCGACCCACGCTAATCTCGAATAAAATATGTCATTCCAAAGTCAAATCAAGTAATTTTTAGAATAACTCAAAATAAGAACGAGGATAATCCCAAACGTAGAGTCTTCAAAAGGTTAGGATTTCAGGAAACCTCTTCACACAGCTGAATGAGCCTAAAAAGTATCACAATAACACGATTTGGACTTCTCGTTCCCACTATTTATATCAACTGTCTTATATAGGCTGTGTTCTGTAAAACACTCCTGATACTTTCGGAATGCGTCCCGTAGGATTCTTTTGTGGCACGAATCTTCGCGTGTCTGACCGCGTCGGTTTATAACCCTGGACATTAGACTATAAAAGGAGTGTATCACAATGTTCATTCAAATGCAATTTTCAATTTGTGCTAATTGTCATTCGGTATTTTGTAGTTGCAAGGATTCCGTGCCTGAAAGTCCTAGCGGAACCCTAATGTTCTCACGGAGCCTTGCTATTGCCATAGGGTACATCAACATTTTTATCGACAAGCTTATCACAAAAACAGTTTTTTCCTAAACAAAATGGAAATAAATAAACTTTATTTCTGATTTTCTGTAAATTACTAAGCCAACTGCAGATGCATGAAGAAGAAACTTCAAAAACGGAAATGAAAAACCACATTGTATGTAATCACTAGGTACTAATCGTATAATAAGCCAATTATAAAAGCATTCGATTGTCATTAAGCGCTTTTACCATAACTGATGGTATCAGAAAAACATCCAAAGTGTTTCTAATTGCCCATATAATTGTCTCTTGCTCAACTAACATTATGGACATATAAAAAATTCATTGCCTTCTATGTAAAATGAGGAACGAAAAGTTTAAGTGCTCGGTTATAGTATGTTTTCTGCTATATTTATTTCATTTATCTCCAATTGCTAACACTAAAGTAAGTTTCTATAAATTATTAACCGAAAAGGTCAACAACATTTGATTTGTTTCAATTTACTAAAGATTTAACCAAATTGCTTCATAGAACAATATCAAAGAGACTCGCCCTTATACACAACAAATATATTTTTTTAAAATAGACACGAGAGCGTTGTGGCATTATCAACACCAGACTATTTTTTTAAAGCACATATATAATATAATATAATTAAAAATCTCATGAATATTGTGTATCACTTAAACTTATTAAATATTTTGTAGGAACATTCCCTAAATTATAAATTCTATCATGACTACATAGAATTAGTCTACTTAGATCCTTCTTGGGCAAATGCAACATTACAGATCCGAATGTTTAACAGAACTACAAAAGTGCTGAATGCAACATTTGTAACTCGTCGCGAATTGTATGAAAATGCAACGGTAAGTTTATAAAAACATAAAAATTTAGAGGTGTATACGGGGTGGTCCATTGCAAACAGTTAATGTATTTTGCATGCATTTAGCTTGATTTTTAAGCAAAAAGCTCAGACACGACGATTTTGATTGTAAGGGAGATATATAAACTCAATAACATCAGCCCCAAAGGTGGTATCCATGAAGGTCAAAGTACACACCACTTGGAAGGCCCTTTAATTCCCTATTCAACAATTTTCTGAGTAAAGTCAAGTATCCATTAATTGTCATGGAGTTTTCAAGACCGTTCATTTGAAAATTAAAGAGTGCTGCCTCCTCCCGCTTTGAGTTGCAAACATTTAATTTAGACATCCCTCTTATATCTAAAACTGACGTGTATAATATTTTTGCACAATGATCATGTTAAATAGCATAAAATCACACTTATTGTTTTCAATGGGTCACCCTGTATACCATTTAAAGTGCCGCCTAACGCTAAATGTTCAAAGTAAATTTTTTAATTAAAAAAATAATCTGACTTCATTCGATCAATCCCCCGTGGTCTAAAAATAAATTGCTGCAGGAACCCTTTAGTTATTACGACATAGAAATTACTATTCATAAACCTGAGGTGTGGTATATAACGTTTATTGTGATAAAAACAACAACACAAAGGTCTTTAATGAACTGACCGGGACATTATTCCGATTATAAAAAAGGCAGACCGACCCGAGCCGAAATTTTTGAAATTCCTTTTAAACCTAAAAACCCTGATCTCTTTGATGTTTTCCTAGATTTTCAAAGATTAAATTCTCTTTTTACTCCAGATATCCTAACAGCAACATTTAAATGGCAAAAGTTTAATATAATATTAAGAATTGTTTTGACTTAAGAAGTTTATAAAATGTAGAATTCTGAGGCTTAAACAAAATTTATTACACTTGGTTTTCGCCTCCACGTGTTAAAAACGGGGAAAAACAGCCATCTGAAGATTTAGAAAGAATTTTATTTTACGTTATTATTTTTATTTACCTATCGGCCTGATATTATTAATTTTGTTTCTATTCCAAAACTACTCACTCGACGAATTAAAGATCGAAAATAAAATTTAAAAAATTCAGCAATTTCTTAACCTCAACTTTTCATTCAAAAAATAAAAAGAGATTGAATATGGCTTTTTTAATCCCCTTTAACAAAATCCTAACTAGACCCTTACTCAAAATACTGACAGTCATATTACTCGGAAGAACCTGACGGAATTTCAACAGGTATTTATCTTTTAACGAAGTTTCATATTTCCAGGTAAGGATGTCTGCCCAACAAATGCGAAATAATCAGTACCGTTATATGCCAGCTTTAGATCACACTTTTAAGCTCAAAACGCTTTTATCCTTGACGTATTTCAGCTTGCCGTCCCTTATGGTTGACCATGCTACGCCTCCCATAACGTGGCCGGTAGTACCTCATGTATGTATCCTTAATCACCTGGTCGTCGCGACCAGATCGCCTAGTGTGCAAGGATTCTTAAACCCAAACTATTTCACTAAACGCTGGCAAATAATAAAATCGAGACGCATTCCTTTAAATTGCTTGGTGATTTCAAGTTCTAATCAAATAGTGACTACGTACTTATACCTAAACATAACGTAACATTCCAAATCTAAAAAATATGAAAAAATAAAAAAATCATGTCCAATTATATTATTCGTTTTGCTAGCTACTTTCATCAACTGAAAGCCATTAAGAAAGTTTCATCATTTTCGTTCCACCAGTTTTTGAAGTGAAAGAAATATTTTTCCTTAAAATCAAAGAAATCGCAGTAAAATTATTAACCAAATAGACAAATAAGAAAGCCACAAAATAAGTTAAAAAGATTTATTGTACCAAAATGTATATTTACTGAGAAAACCACTTTGCGGTGCAAAATTTGAAAGTTTCGTCAAACGTATGATAGGTACTAAGTACAAATTACGGATTTCCCATTTATTTATTATGGATTTTCATCGTGTTACATCAATGAATTATTTAAAATTATTTATTAGCCACAACGATTGTGGATACCTATGTACAACTACCTTCTATTTAAGGTAAAATACACCGTATCTGATTGGATCCCGGACGCCAAAAGTTTTCCAATAATGTACAAGTCAGAAGGAAGATGGAAGGTAATTCTTCAAGTGTACTTTGACGGAGTTACAAAAGGAGCGGAAATTTGGTGGTTTCTCGTGTGTAAAACGGAAATTGAAAATAATTGATGAGACGCAACTGGTAATTTCCATTATCTCTTTTAATTTTAAATTTCCACTGATTTCGTAGTTGTGCAATATGAAACATTTTGGAATATTAAAGAAATAAAGTCACCTTGCTTTGTAATGTTTCAATTATTATTAAATAAGGGAAATGTAGAAAATGGCAAGGAACCGATGCAGGATAAGTGAAGACACTAAACCGCCTCACCATCCTGCCTTACTCGCTTCTCGTGAATCTTCGACTTAATCTCCCGATTCTCTATTTATTATTACTACCGCAGTAACAAGCATTAGCTTAGGCATTTGGGACCTAAATAGGAAATTATGAATACTATAGCACAGCTTTTTTGAATTTCTAAATTAACCGTTACTAACTGCAGAAGTAATTTCTTTTTGGTTAAAAAAAGGCATGACCTTGCATCTAGATATAGAAAATCGTTCAGTTTTTCGTTACCTATAATTTCAATATTATACCTAACCCTAAACTAAACAGCAAGCTTTGGAAGATATTGAAAAACTTGAAGGAAAACTATAAAAAATACGATCCGGAGCCGGTCCTGGACGTGAGTTGCAAGTACATGTATTAGTACAGCAAGCAAAACAAAACAGCTACAACAATCAAGAATGTAACACATAATAATGTTTACATGCCCATTATGATAAAAATGATATAAAGTAACATTCAAATACGTTTTACCTTTTTATCGAAAAGGTGGACTTTCAGACCACAAAACATTTACTTAATTTTTTGTTAAAGCTAGCTGCTTATTTCGGAAACACCCTGTTTGAAAAAGCATGTTTACATTATATCGAGTTACAGAAGCCATGGCGTGGTGATGAGATCAAATAATATCAAAATCATGATCGACAAGTGGTAGTTTCGATAAATTACTATCTAAGAAGTTAAATCGATCTTACCCCTTAAATTTTCACTGGTCCTTAAAATTAAATACCTTTAAAATCTGGGACGGACTAGATCACAGTAGCCTTTATCCGACCATCTCTTACGTGCACGTAGCCATAACGTACGTGTTCACTTAGAGACAAATGAGTTGGGTGGATATAACTATTTCAACAAAGTTATAGTTTCAACGAGCTTGACCCAAAACACGAAACGACTCCGGAAAAGTTTGAATCATGATGTTTCGAAAGTTTCTAAATTGTTTGGAGCAAAACAAATAAAAAGAACGCCGCCCTACGTCGTAAGAAAGGAGGAAGACATAAAGTCCGAAAAGGAAATGAAGTCACTAACTACGAACATTGAACAAGTAAAGACCGTTTCCTTTGCAAAACCGAACAGAAATTCCTCATTTTAATGCAGAAACGCAGATTTAATACCACCTAGTAATAGTAATACTAACTTTAACTCTATAGTAAAATTTGTTTTCCTTTTGGCAGCATGGGCAGAAATAGGGGTTGAAATTTTAAAGTCCACCATTCGAGCACAAAACCTAAACTAACTCAGATCGCAGGGTTATTAAACGCAACACATCGACATTATTCAATCATCGAATATTTATCCTTTAGGTGCCTATTTGTTAAACTAGTAAAAAATCGTCAGGTATGTCGATGATTTTATTTTTCATAAAGTAACTCCTACATAAACGACCCAAGTGGTAGTTTAAATACTAAAATTAATGATTCAGCATTTGCAAAACATCCCCTTCAGTTGTATAAAATAATTCGAAGTGGTCTGTATTCTGTCGAAACCGCCAGACGCGGATCGCGATTTCCATCTCTTTGGATATCATCAGCGCGTCGCACACAGCTCCAACAGAACACAGACCAACTTTTACCTGCTGTCTTAGCAGCACGTTTTAGAAAATACCACAAATGGCGCGGTAAACGCCATCTGTAGTACGATGCTACATTGTAGGATTACGTATGCTCCAACAAGGTCCATTTAAATATATGGATACCTACTTGCTGAAACGAATCCCGGCGTAGCTAACCTCAACGTGATAGGCACGTTACCATAATCGAATAAAATAATTCGAAGTGGTCTGTATTCTGTCTGACTATCATAAAATGTAGCATCGTACTATAGATGGCGTTTACCGCGCCATTTGTTGTATTTTCTAAAACGCGCTGTTAAGACAGCAGGTAAAAGTTGGTCTGTGTTCTGTCGGAGCTGCCTGCGACGCGCTGATGAGATCCAAAAAGATTGAAATCGCGATCCGCGTCTGGCAGTTTCGTCAGAATACACACCACTTCGAATTATTTTATTCGATTATGGTAACGTGCCTATCACGTTGAGGTTAGCTACGCCGGGATTCGTTTCAGCAAGTAGATATCCATATATTTAAATAGACCTTGTTGGAGCATACGTAATCCTAAAATGTGGGATCGCACTACAGATGGCGTTTACCGCGCCATTTGTGGTATTTTCTATCCCCTTCAGTTCATCAGCCACTATTACAAATACTTTGCTTGTTTTTATTTCTAATAAATGTTGTCCATGGCATTCCGACAACCGTCGGCCTTTCCTCTCTCGCGTGTAGATCTTTATTTATTATCTCAAAAAGGATTCGAGAAAATCTGCCCCTTTGCGCCCTTCCGTCCTCTCTCTCGTCCTCAGTTTTATTCGGTAACGCGATACTACTTGTCACTGGCTCGGACTTGTTAGCACAGAAAGCCTTTCTGTCCCATTAGATCGACAATTTTAGTTGCCAAGTGTCGGAAATGTCGAACAATAGCACGAAAGCCACTTATAGAGGGAGTAAAAGGAGCAAAAAAGGGCTGATAAGAACGACAACGTACGCGTGTACCTACAACGTATACTTCGAGCAAATAAAAGACATACGATCGTTCTTTGAACAACAATGGACTTACTAGTCCGGCAATGTTATCGAGAAAATCCACATAACGACCAACCATCGCCTTTTACAATTCGCCTTTCAAAAACCATTTATGATTTCAAATGTCAGAATGTTATAGGAGAATAACCTACAATATATCTACACTATGTCATATCAATACTCCAGAGAAATTAAGGTAAAAAAAGGTACATGAAAAAGAAGTAGAATGGGTTATCTCGCACCTCTCAATGATAGAGAGTAGAGAGGGTAGTGACCTTACCGAGAGCCCCAACTGCTCCGGCAATGATGACGATGACGCGTTTTTGCGTGATACCGCCGGTGAATTCCCATTGCATATGTGACCACCATGTCCACATATTCTGCATTGGTTTTTGCTTGATATTTCCGCATTCAACTTATTTTTGTATTTTCTGGTAATAATGTGCCAATGGAACTTTATTACTAATCCTTACGTACAATTGACTTGTCTACGTATCAGCTGTTTGCGAAGGTCACCAATAGGTACGTGTGTTTCGTCGATAGCCGATAAGACGACGCGATAACTGTTCTGAATCATTGACGGCTCATTAACTGGGGTACTTTTTGTGCACACTTTTACATCCGCTACGTTATGGTACTATGACGTGATGCACTCTACAATGCCTGCAGATGTTACCCCTCAAATATTCCGGAATACTGATCACACATAGTAGATAGGTACCTTTATTATGAACATCTATTTCAACCATATATTATTCAGACATATATATGTCCTATAAGAACAAAGAACACCTACTGAAAATTTCAAATACTAAAAAGGTTTCAAGAAATCTAAAAAATAAACAAAATTGATTTGGAATCCCTTTTCCTGAAAACTGTACCGACAACAAATAAAATNTGATATTTCCGCATTCAACTTATTTTTGTATTTTCTGGTAATAATGTGCCAATGGAACTTTATTACTAATCCTTACGTACAATTGACTTGTCTACATATCAGCTGTTTGCGAAGGTCACCAATAGGTATGTGTGTTTCGTCGATAGCCGATAAGATGACGCGGTAACTGTTCTAAATCATTGACGGCTCGTTAACTGGGATACTTTTTGTGCACACTTTTACATCCGCTACGTTATGGTACTTTGACGAGATGCACTCTACAGTGCCTGCAGATGTTACTCCTCAAATATTCTGGAATACTGATCACACATAGTATATAGGTACCTTTATTATGAACATCTACGTGTAAAACTGAACCGTCCTTATCATGTATTCTATTGCAATCAACTCCTCTCTTCCTTCCAAAACTTCTTTAAAATGAATGTAACACTGTTCATCCTATAAAATTCTATTTATACCTTGCTCTTTTTTTATATAAATTCACTATTTTCCAAAATTCTTCAGCTCCTTTGGCCATATTGAATTTTTTTATCAACTCGTCACTATACTCTTCCTTACTTTTTTTAATCTAGTTTCTGTATTCCCATCTAATTCTTCTAAATTCTACCTCCATATACTCAAAAATACTTCTAGTCTTGATCTTGGTCTTACTGATATAGTCTCAGTTTTGGTCTTGGTCTTAGGTGTTGTCTTGGTCTTGCTCATTTAATCAGATACCTACGTTTTCTTTAATGTATATTTACCGACACGATAATTGTCTTAAATGCTAAAATTTTCTGTCATATATGCGAGCTTATTATAACTTATAAAGAAAATAATGTCGATAATTGTGAGGGTTATTAAAACTCGAGAACATACTTTTTCTCCAATGCATAAATTGACTCTTCTTCCAACGCATAAATTGACCTTTTAATAAACAAAATAGTACAAGGTAAATAAAAGAAGTAAAATATCGAGAAAAAGTACGTTTGTCTCTATATTTCAACCATATATTATTCAGACATATATATGTTCTATAGGAACAAAGAACTACTGAAAATTTCAAATACTAAAAAGGTTTCAAGAAATCTAAAAAATAAACAAAATTGATTTGGAATCCCTTTTCCTGAAAACTGTACCGACAACAAATAAAATCTTACACTATGACCATCAGAATAGTTTCTTTTATCGTCCCTAATCAATGATTTAATCGACACTGTTTAAAACCTAAACTTTTTAAAAGCCTACAACATTACAAACACTTAACTTTTCTTATTTGCAACAAGTCTACAAATCTAAGACGTGCCAACAAAATTTTACTCCAGCATCCACCTACAACAAAAGAGCTTTCTAACTAACATGGAAAAGTACAGCCCGACGATTGTTCCAACTTGTTCACTCAAGAAGAATCTCCATGTAGGTACCAGTGTATGTAACGTATGTGTGTACAAACGACATTTGGGAAACAAGTACGGACAGACAGACAGACAGACAGACAGACAGGGTGCAAGTTTCGGTACAACTTCCAAAGACTTGTCACCCCTCTCTTTCTCTCTCTGACTCGCTTTTTCTGTGCATTAGTTTCTTAGTGAACGTAAGTTACATGAAAACTTCATTTCATTTCCTCCAGCGGAGAACAGGCGTCTTTTAAGTGGGGAAAATTCGATATTTGCTTCGCAATTTGAAAAGTGTCTATCTGCAACGCTTCAATGCACTCAATCGAGTTGAATTTACAATGAGCGATCACCCTACATATTCCACCCATCCTCCAAAAGTTTAAATTTATAATAACCAAGAAGCGTGAATATATGCACAACTAATTTCCTATCTGTACAATACACGGTTTTGTACTTGCATCAAAGGTTCCTTTCCATCATTTAACACGAATGCTCTTTCAAAAACAAAAAACAAAAGGCTTTCTAGTTGAATACCTATCATGTTTCGGATCATGCAATAGAAAGAGCTAGTGGTGTCATTTTAAGAATTTCTCCCACATTTAGGGGGTTAATAAGTGCGATGGGATTATCTTGAATGCTATATATTTGCAGAGGTATTTTTAGGGACTTTTTGATTTTTAGATTTGTTGAATTCAATAGCGACATCTAGTGTTCTATAGTGGATGTCCCTATTTAAATACCTAGAATTCGGATTTTAACCTTTAATATATGTGAATAAACCTAAGGGGCAAAAAAAACTGTTCAAATACAGTAGATTTATTTATTAAGACATTTTTATATTTTGCTATACCGACGTTAAATCTAAGTCCCTTGAATTTAAAGCATACTTTAGCATAAAATTCATGTGGCTATAGCGACTTCGGATGTAACGCCGAGCTCGGGTGTAGCGACTGTTTTTTAATGAATCGTTTGTAACAAATTCCTAGTAGTCCCATGCAGATAAAGAGACCACAGTCGACCGCCAAAGACACAAAAAGCTTTCTGATCTTCTACACAAAAAGTGAAGTGATTTACCGTTTGTTTATAGATATTAGCCAGATAGATAGATAAGCGTATACGTTAGAATAGTTCAGTTACAAAGTGATATTCTAAGTAGCAACTGTGTTTAGTAAACTTTTGAATAAGTATGACTCCTAGATGCACATTTACTATTAAAAAAAGGCAGAAGTCGTTTAAAAATTGAAAAATGGTGAAAACTATGCATGCGTATCTGTATCTCTTGGTAAAGGTCTAGATGATGGCCCCCACCCCCTTCGGGGGATCGAAAGAGGAGGTCTCCCCCATCACTGTACCATAAAAAGTTCGTGGCGGTCTCACCCCCATAACTTTTTATGGGGGTTCAAAGTTAATAAATATGCCAATTTTTATACATTTCTAGGCATGTAAATATTTATATAGTCATTCTTAAACAATATTCAAAGGTAAAACTAATGAAAAATACATAAAAATATTGAGAAAGTTATATAAAACATTATTTAAATATCTTTATCAATAGGGTAGGTTAGGTTAGGTTATCGGGTTTTGTTCAAGTGACCACCCTCTTTCGATCCCCC
>NW_020438929.1:277151-306251 GCF_000699045.2 Agrilus planipennis
AATTACAGTGGTCCCTTTGTCGTCGTTATATCCGAAATCCACTGTATATGATTTTAAAAAGTCGGAACAAGAAAACGAAATTATATTTGAAATATTAAATAACTAATTATAATATAAAAATTACGACTTTTTAATAATGAAAAGCGTAATATTGTACTTATTTTCTTTTTGGATTTTCCAAGTAATGGTAGCGATTTTAGGAGTTTTTGGCTTGAGCTTTAGGGATAAAAATTTGTAGCAGTTCCTCTAAACTAAACGTTTGGTTGATGATATCGGGAATCAATACCAATTACAACTCAATTATGATATAAGGTAATAGTCACTTAACAAGAACTTTACCAAATCAATAAAATCAGTTAACACCAATGTACTGATGTTGGTTATATAGAAAAATAAACACGTACATTAATATTTACGTCGGTGGTAACATTATAACCCCATGTCACGAAATATTAGGTTTGCATGACGTTTCCGACGTAATTTACCCGCTCTCATTAACTCAACCAACCTACATTTTTAATTTACACCAAGCTGTGAGAAATAATATAATTCGAGAGTGCTATCGACCTAATTTTAAGAGACGCGACTGTTATTTTTTATTGAAATGTTTCTTTTCACATTCGCTCTAACGCAAACTCGACATGCAACGAAAAAAAATACCACATTCAATCGCCAATTCAATTTCATCATTAAAATGATCAACTATAAGACAGTTACGTATGAAGGGTCTACTTTTGTCTACCCTTTTAATTAACTTCTGGATTTGTATATAAATTTAATAAAAAAGTTTTTTTCCAGAATCCTAATCGGAACTCCCACATTTATTATCGTGCATCAACGCGTTGATTTTTACCATTCACAGTCTGACAGGAAATAAAATAGCCACAAATACATAAACATAACCTACTGTTACGATTTATTATTTCGAAATCTTTAGCGTCAATAACTGTCCTACCCGCAGAGATGTGATTTATTTGAAATACCTGCATTTAAAATGCAAATACAAAATAAAAAATATATAAAATGATAATGACAGATGCTCACATTGGCCATTGAAGGTATTAGAAGCTTAAAAAGGGGACAAAGAGACATTCCATGAATGCCTTCTAATTCTTTAACTGAAGAGAGCCCGAAAAATTCTAAACTCCTTGGAAATGGATAATCTAAAATATTGTAATTTTGAAGTTCCAAATTGATATCAGCACCTGCCAAATCACCACTTTTCTTTTCTTTAACAAGGAACTACGAAATTCTATGAATTACAACAAAACAGCCCGCAAAACAATATCGAATTGATATACTTACGTCAGCTGTGTAAAACTGAAAACTACAAGATATTGTGGTGTGCTAATAAATGCCTATAATCCAAAATTCTTAGAAAACGATTCGAAAAACAACTTCAGTTATTAGACGAACCCAAAGGTAAAGAATCTATGAATTCAATTTCTTTCTGATTTGATTTTTTTGATGTTCATCTTACATCAATAAAATTATTTGCAACCCTATTTTGGCTCTAATCTTTCACGCTAAACAATCTATTTTAGCATCAGTGTCTTTTTTCCAATTAAAACGGTGACAAGGGTAAATAAAAAAGCACATATAGAAGAATTATTTGTTGCTGAACTGAAGAAACTACAACATTAAGATAGAATAACTATATCTCAATCACTTCAAACAGAAAAACGTGAATCATACTTAATCTTCGCAGCTGGTGATATAGCCGAACATAATGGTTGTATTGGAAAAAGTTCTCCATTAAAGTTAGGCACAACTCAAAAACCTTCAATTTGGGCCTTAAAAATTTCAGGTTTGTTGAATAGTTATAGCAAATATGGTAAAAAAAGGCTGTACTATTATCCCATCAATATCATATCAAGAAAACTATCATCCTAATTGTAGAGTTTCTGTGTTTAATTGTGTATTCAGCAGCCGCGTTTTATAAGCGAGAGCGTTCTGATAATGTTCAAAAGTCTAACGAAATACTCACTACTGAATAATTTATTTAAAAATTTACAACATACTCCTAACGTATGTATAAATTATTTATAAGTAAAGAAAGTATGAACGAATAAGTGCTAAAAATGGCACCTTGGACTTCCGTTAGCAGGGCAAGGGTAAGTTAGGTTAGGATCGGGTTCACAGAGAAAACTAAATTTTTTTGACAACGCAAAAATTACAATTTTCGATTGTAAATGACTGAATTTGCAGTAAAAATCGTAGAATTTGTTAGATAACTTGTAATGATCTCAATTTTGACAAGTTTTTTTTAAATTATTTCAAGTCTTTTAATTATTACAATTTAATTTGTAATATCAACTAAAATACCTAGTAAATTTATTTCTGCTGGGATTTTATTTTTACAAATTTGTGTCCGAATTGTAATATTTATTATTTTTGCTTACGAAGCAACGAGCTAGTGGAATAAATTGTAAATACACTTTAATATTTAGGAAAATTTTCTTTTTTCATTTTCACCGTGTAACGCTAATAAACGTATTATACGATCATTTTGAANAAATTTTCCTTTTTCATTTTCTCCGTGTTGTGCGTCACAGAACGTTAATGGTAGACATTATTTACTAAAGTTTTGCTTTGATTAACAAACAAAACCAGTCAAATATATAAAATTTGGTTATTAATGCAATGTTTTAAAAAATAATATAACCGCCACTGATTAAATAATCTTTTCGCATAATCCCGCAAACAGCAAGTAATTTATACCACAATAATAACGTAAATAACCACAAAATATGTCCCTATGTATAACATTATACATTGTAGAAAAATAAATAATAACTTTGCATAAACTCACCAGGATCCGTAGGTAATCACTTCCTTTGCACGGTATTTCCGCTGGAATTGAAGGTCTCGTGACGAAAAGCTGTTTCCTGATTCCTGATTGTTACTCACTATGTCCTCGACCTAAACTGCATGTTTCTCGTTTCTTGAATTGTTCAAACTCACATTTATTTCCCGGTGCTTTATAGCATGCCGATTGCACTTCAAACCTGAAATTGAAAGAGAACAAAAATGAATTACAAAAACAATGGCACAATGTTACTTTTGTTTTTAAGTTCTTGTCTACATATTTGAAATTTGAAAACATCAATAGCAACGCTTTTAATTATCATTACTGAAAATCATAAAAGAAAAATTACTTTATTTTACTTTATAAGCTCAACATAAATACTTTCTTCGATTTTAAGATTAACGACGGTAACTACAAATCTTTAATTACATATTTTTTTAATCAAAACAAGCAATCGTATACTAATATTAACTTGAACTCTTACTTTATCAACAGGTTACTGACCCCAACCTCCATTATAACCTCACAATAAAGGAACACAAAATAATAACGTGGCATAATATCATTATCAATATAACTAAAGATTGAATTAACCTATTTGTGACATACTTTGCATTACTAATATAAACATTTTTCCGAAAAGATCCATAATTATTGTATTTTCAACTTAACACATGTAAAACCGACGAGACGCCACCCATAGGATAAAAGAAACGAGTGTGATCTCTATGGCAACGAATAACAAACGCAACATTTAATAGTTAGCAGCACTAACTTGATTTCTAGTTTAAGTTTGGAGAATAAATAGAATGAAAAAAGAAAGGTCTTAAACAAAACGAAAGTAGGAAACCCAGGATAACAAATGCAAGGCCATAAAGTGGGAAATAATTAAGAAATGTAGGGCAGCTAACAAACAGTGGATTGATAGGAGGTGTAACGAAGTAGAAGAAAATTTTGAAGTAGGTAAAACCGATGAGACTTATAATACCTATAATTAAAAGGAATTTTAGAGATGTAGGGTACAGTAGTAATAATATAAGAAACGAGACAGGGTTTATTTTGATAGAAAATGAGGAAAAGGCAGATAGATGGATAGAATATTTAGGATTGACGACCTTATGATATTGAACACATCAATAATATAAATAATTATAGAACTAATCTCATTTCTTATATGTTGCTAATGATTTAAGTACTGAAAACCAACTCATGTAACTAAACTCAAGCGACTTTTGACCCTAGACCCCGATCGATCGTTCGACGATCTTATTTTTCATGAGGCAAGTCCCATATAAACGACTCAAGTAATATTTTTAATACTAAAACCGTTTGGGAGTTGAGTTGAAAAAAGGACTAGCAAAAGGTAAAAATTTATCATTCCAACACACACACAAACACTCATGCCATGCAAGAGTGCAATTAGAGTTATTTCAACAGCTCTCATCTGGCGTATTAAGAAAATTACTGCATCTGTCTTGCGCTTATCGTTCACGCTTGCTCATATCTCTCTAGCTACCCAGCCATTCGTGAATACGCTCATTTAGTTGGAATCTTCGCAGTTTGCCTACAAAATTTACACTCGACAAGATGAAAGTTAGTTACCTATCTCTAACACTGATGCGCCCCTGCTAATGCTACTAGCCTTCATTTAATCCCTATAGATACTTTTATGCATGCATTTCATGCATACTAGGTCACAAAATGCACAATACAATAAGCACAGCATGAGTTTGTACAACACTTTTATTCAACTGAAGATAAGTACGAACATTATTCGCACAATGTACCGCATCACTCGAGATAAAAATGTTCAGTCTCTCAGAGTCTCTGGAAGCGAGACTCGAGTCTCCGTCTCTCATCGAGTCTCTCTGGTGTCGCTGAGAGAGACTGTCAAAAAACTGTTTAGCGTCTCTGAACGAGAGACTCGAGTCGCTCATAGAGAGATCTCTGAATAAGTGGTGTCTCTATAGACCTGGTTAAAATTTACTAAGTTCAATATATATCGGAGATCCCAGTCTTTCTACGAGAGACTCGAGTCTCTCAATTTTTCAGTTTTATTCATTCAGTCTGTCTGTGAGAGACTCGAATCTCTGAATTAACAATTTTATCGTTCGAGTCTCTCATACAGAGACTGTGAGAGATCCATAAAAACACCTAGGTAATAACTGAGGGACTGTGAGAGACGCTCTCAGAGACGCTGAAAGACTCTGAGAGACTGAAAATATTTGTCTAGTGCACTGAGGTTTAGAATATCTTCAGGATTGTCGTACGTTCCTTTGAAGATCTCCTTTATGAAAATTAATCAAATTTTACAATAGAATGGAAATTTAGAGGGTTGTAGGGTTAATTTTAATCGGTAGGTACATTAAAGCGAATTAATTTTTATCGCTACAGATAACCTGAAGTTCATCATCATCATAGGGTCGTCAGTCTAAGACTAGTTGGACACGTACCTCCACTCTTTCCTATCCTTAGCTAAACTTCGAATTTCCCTAAAACTAGAACAACCCACATCCTTAACTATTTGTGAACAGTAATCTAATCTAGGTCTACCTCTACCCCTTCTAACTACTGTTTTTGCCTCTAATATGTCTCTGACTAGACCTTCATGCCTGAAAAGGTGTCCTACCAACCTATCTCGCCTATTTTTTATTGACT
Source organism: Agrilus planipennis (assembly GCF_000699045.2). NCBI lineage: Eukaryota > Metazoa > Arthropoda > Insecta > Coleoptera > Buprestidae > Agrilus > Agrilus planipennis. The sequence goes on from NW_020438929.1 coordinate 282,619, forward strand.
TCCATAGAGTCCTCTGTTTTCCTATTCTTTCTAATACCTCTTCATTTCTAACCTTCTCTTTTCCGCCGCGCCCACTGAAGTCAACCTTAAGTTAATAAAAAAAAATGTTGGTGCTGTCACGCCCTCGTCGGGAGTCGAACCTGAGTCCCTGGCTTTACACACCATTGAACTACCAACTTTTCCTCGTTAATTTGAGATTATCTGTAGTAGTAAAAATTAATTCAACAATTAATTGACTTTAATATATCCAAATTAACCCTACAAATATTTTTCAAAATGTCTCATTGTTAATAATGATTAATCATTGGTTTAACGATTCTGTGATAGTTAGGTAGGTCATCTTTAGTCGTAGAGCAATTGTACGTAAAACCAGGAATCCGAAAGTTCGATTTCCGGCGAATACATGACTGCTACAAACATTTTTACTTATTAATTTGAGGTTGTCAGTAGTGGTAAAAATAAATCACTGTAAAATATGGAAATTGTTAACTGAGTACTAACACATTAAGCTAAACATCGACTTAAAATAAAAGAAAATTCTAAGTTTCATTGTTGTAAAAATAGCTTTTCGTGGGTCTTCATGAATATTAATTTTATTAAGTGTTTAAATTCAATGCTTTGTGTAAATCCTTTGTTCCGAATGTCCCGAAATGGAAAAGGTCTTGAAGAAATTTATGTTACTTTACATACGACTGGTCTCGAATTCAACAGAATTGCTCTAGTAATTGAAGGTATTAGTTTGCAATCGTAGAAGATCTCAGATTTAAAATTCTGCTCTCGCTAGTGGCAAGTAATGCCTCCCGGCAGTTAATAAATAGCCATTAGATTAATGAAACTAAATGTCCAGGTTTCTAGACACACACACACACAAAAAATACAAAAGTTTAATGGAATCACGAACACAACCGCAACCCACTACCATGGCCGCCCCCAGTCATTCCGCTACCGCCTCCGCCGCCAAACGCTCGCGGCACTACCGAAGGCAGTAATCCTGATAACGTGGCGGAATTCAACCGGCAAAATATCTGCAATTTATTCTCGTGCTTCTGCGTGCATAGAAATGAATTTTGAACAAAAATGCTTATTTCACTAAAACTGATCGTGAATTATTCCTTGTTTCAACGTGAATAATTGAATTGGACGTTATATGTATGCACCTGCCATCTATCTTCCACCCTACGAAAGAGATTATTAAAAGAATGGATTACGTCTCATTAATTCTTTTAACGATCGGGCAATAAATCTTTAATCAATAAAAGCTTTACGCACACAGCTTGCCTGTACTCGTAGATACTAAATTCGTGTCATGAAATTATTCAATATTAATTATATCGCATGTATACTTCATTTACTTTCTCTAGCGATGTGCCCCTTCCAATACCCTTCATTATACTCTCGACTCTTGTTCATTAAACATACTTTTTCATACAGTACCTGCCAAAAGTTTTGTTCAGTCATGAATGGTAGTGCGAGTCGAAAACAATTGTTAAAGCGTTTAATACGTCTTCAACTATAAATAAACATGTCGTTGATATTTTCAGTAGTAAATGGTACCAATAACAGCACATTTCAGTAATGCAATTGTAGTGGATAAGATGGTCAATTTTTCCGTGCAGTACTGTACAGATTATACGCTCCTCACCGGTTACGAGTTTGGCCGAGAGTTGTCTCCTTTCTTTTCTAGCCTAGTGCTGTTCTTTTCTACTTTGCGCCGGTCAAACTGAAGGTCACATGGCTACAGAAACGAAACGAAGTATAGTTACTTCAAAATCAGAATACAATTCCGCTCTTCCTGAATAAAAAGGTTTTCACATAACAGGTCAATTGNTTTATCCATTTTTTTCACAATAACAAAAGTTGCTTCACTAAAAATGCTATAATTCACAAACTAACGATCCGACAGCCGTCAAATTTAGAGACGCGTCTTTTGAAGGTTAGGACTAACTGAAAATAATATGGATTTAGTTCTGGTGCCGCCATCTATGTGTCAGGCCGGGGACTTTTCAATTGACCCTATATTTAAGAGGTCTTGGTCCGCGAAATTGTAGACTTCAAAAAACAGGCTCAACTATTAACAATTTACTTCGCTGTACAATCAAGGACATTCTGCTCCAGATGGCACCCACCAGATGTCCAATATTTTTAGTAAGAAGTAGAATGTTAGTTAGAATAGGTCACGGCCTACGATATTTTAAACTACCTCTAGAATATACTTAACAGGAAAAAGAGAATCATTAAACTTCATCTTCGTTTCATAACTTCTCTCCAATTTCACTAACAAAACCTAATACAAGTTTGGAAAACTTTAACTCATTTTAACTGTCGTTAAAACGGGAATAACAAGAGGGAACATTTTCTACGAATTCTGTGAGAATATATATGACAGGTAAGTACTTATAAATGTATACCCACCATCCATAAATTTATAATTCAAGTAAGCAATATACTTTCCATGTGTAAGTGCCGTGTTTATTATGAAGGCTGTCGAAAATTATCCGTCCTTGAAACGATTTGGCAATTAAGTCGCTCAAACTACCCTTACGCTTCGGTTTGAACTTATTCCATATTGCAAATAATATATAAGTTAGTCCCCCTTGGCTCGAACTCCATCTAATTTGGATCATACATAATTTAATAGAATCTAGTAGATGGATATGTCGTAGAACGTCGGAGAGCCGCCTGGTAATTCTTAATTGATTCTGTTATTCTATTGCACCAGGTGGAAGTTAAGTAGACGAGAGGCTTCATTAAAGTTTAACCGTTGTAAATTGTACGAAGTTATGATAGAATTCGGCACATCGGCATCGCCTCACTCTCATATCCGAAGCTATTTATCGTTAGAATTCCATCAACGAATCTAGTCGGTACGCGGATGGCGGGTACCGAGGTGTATAACAGCCGATGACGTAGTGTCATGCTATCGATAATACTCTACAAAGCGCCTTATATTACCACGAGGGAGGCATCACATCTACTTTCCAACACTCCAGCTTGAATTTCAGAAGAATAATAACAATTAAGATGAGCCCAAATTCGCTACGTGCTGCAGGGATTGCGAAAACCGATACGTGCCTAAACAAACGCAATTTGGTTACCATTTCGCAACAGGCAAGATATTTAAAAAAATCGAAAGTATTACAGTAAAATTCCTTATTTCTATCATTTTATACTTTTTTCCTTAGCGCACAATCTAATATGTACGAAGAAAAGACAGTAGTGATTACGATAAAGGTTATGTAATATCCAAATTGAAGCAATATATCGCCATCTAGTGGATATTCGCAGCTACTGAACTATCGCAGCGTTAATCAAGGCCTTACTAAGTTATTTTAGCTTGTCTAAGTTAACTCATACATAGACATAAACAAACCAATTATTAAAATTGTTTAGGTTCTTGGTTCGAATTCATTAAACGAATCGCGAATTGTGATTTCGATCTACGCCTACGGCGCGCTGATAAGTTCTAATCGAATTGAAATCGCAATCCGCGCTTAGTAATTTCCGTAAATGTCTGACCAAGAACTTAAATGTTCTTATTAATTACGCCTATTACGTATGTAAGCTGCATCGTCAGTTCAGATAGACGAGTTGAAATACCTAATTATGGTCTTTCGTTTAACGCTTAAAATACTTCAGTAGCAGCAAATACTCACTAGATGGCGATTCATTACCTATATTTTGATATTGCATAAACTTCCTCTCTATGATCTTCTTCGGTTCAGTCAGTAGGTAAGACCGAGCGGCATGGCCTAGAGGTCTAGACCATTGCTTAGCATTCGGGAGGACGCCGGTTCGATTCCGGGTCCGTCTGCCTTGGTCCAAGTTTTTCTGTGGTTTCCTTGGATCACTTAGGCAAATGCTGAGGCAGTAATATTCCACAGATAATCTTTCACTCTCTTGTCTTCATTTTGTCCGTCTCATCTTTCTCACCCGAACCACCACCCACTAATTCCCACGATTCCTGAAAGCAGGCTGAAGAGGGCCTTCCGCCCTACCTTCCGGCATAGTCCGGAGGGACTGCCCGCCCACCAGTATTACTGGCTGGTGGGAATGAAACACCCAAAAGTTTTTTTTCAGTAGGTAAACTACATGACCTAGAGGTTTAGACCATTGCTTTCTATTCGGAAGGACGCCAGTTTGATTCCAGGTCCGTCTGCCTTGGTCCAAGTTTTTCTGTGGTTTCCTTGGATCACTTAGGCAAACGCTAGGGCAGTAATATTCCACAAATAATCATTCATTCTCTTCTGTCTTCATTTCGTCCGTCTCATCTATCTCAACGGAACCACCATCCACCCAATCCCACGATTCTTGAAAGAAGGCTGAAGAGGGTCTTCCGCCCTACCTTCCGGCGTAGTCCGGAGGGACTGCCCGCCCACCAGCAGTCCTGGCTGGTGGGAATGAAACACCCGAAAGTTTTTTTTTTCAGTAGTTAATAGTAATAATCAATCCACTGTCACCATTAACTGTTGCATAATTATTTATAACTATGAATAATTTTCCCTTATCAGCATCATATTATTTAACCTCCAAGTAAATATTAGGAAATATGTACAATGAGCCCTCAACTATGAGAAAGAAAGTGAGAAGAACATGTGAGAAAGTGAGAGAAGAATGTAAAATGTAAAAAGTGTAACTGTAAAGAATTACCAGTAACGTTTAAAAATCTTTTGAGCAAAACGCGTTCCGTTTGGATATTGCAATGCCGCCCGTTCTTTTGTAGACATTTCCCCAAGGAGACAGACATGATAGCCCGGCTTCGGCGACTGAGTCTCGCAACTGCACAGAAAATAATGAAACTGCAATCTCGAGTTACGTAGCATTATGTAGTACATTGTTGCCCGGAGCTAAGAATAAGAACGTAGAAACGTTAACCACGTTCGAGATTTAAAAGAATTTAAATTGTTACGACGTAAAAGCAAGCGACATAGAAGATTCAGAGATTCGACTAGCTTTTGTTCGTTGCACGAAAACAGACAGTGTGTACCCATGTGTGAGAGAGACAGAGAGAGAGACGAATAAATAGACAAATATGTATGAATAATTTCAAAGAGCGACTATCAGTCGTTCGCTTGTTTTGCATCTTTTTAACTATTCATGCGAATGCATGATTGAGGTAAAAATGCGAAAGAACTTGCAACGTTTCACTTGGTCTCTCGTGGCTAGAAATCGATGAATATTATTGAGTCCTCACAAAATGTCTTCATCCCTTTTTAAAATAGTACCTACCCACTATTCTTTACATAAAAATGCAAATAATAAGTAAACTATGTTAAATTTGCAATCGTCAAATATGACAATATAAAAAAGATGTTCACCATGCAAACATTCAAATTAAGGGAAGTCACCGTAAGAATCACGATCACAAAAAACCAGTAATTTTCGTTATAGTCTTCTTGTAATGCGTGATATTCTTTGAATTTTAAGTCTAGATTTATGTTCTCTAATTCTTACTTTCAAAACTTAACCACCTTGTCCGCTGTATATTTCCCGTTTTATTTATCATCACACAACCTTCCTAGATTAGTGTAATTTCATTATGTATATTTGTCTTTAAAGATCAAAATATCAAATTAATCCCAGTCGGAATTTGAGGCAATACTACAGAACTGAATGTAAAGCACAAATTGATACACATTCTCTTCAATTACGACCATAATTAATTACATCAATTACCGACGTATCAGGAATGTAATTAAACTACAAAATTAGATATGAGATCCATTATTGCGATACCGATGCGTTAATGATAATTATGGTTTATTAAAGACTTGTAATCCTATCCGTAAACAAGTATCATCAGAACAGAATAGAATAGAATAATAATATGCTTAGGTACGTCTGCCTTAATCCAGTATTTGAACTATTTCTGTCTATACAATGACCCTAGATAAAAATTTTCAGTCTCTCCCTAGTCTCTCAGAATCTTTCAGGGTCTTTCAGCGTCTCTGAGAGCGTCTTCCACAGTCTTTCACAGTCTCTCAGTTATTTATTAGGTGTTTTTATAGATCTTTCACAGTCTCTGTATGAGTGACTCGAATGATAAAATTGTTAATTCAGAGATTCGAGTCTCTCACAGAAAGACTGAATGAATAAAACTGAAAAATTGGGAGATTGGAGTCTCTCGTAGAAAGACTGGGATCTCTGAAATATGTTGAACTTTAAAATTTTAACCGTATCTATCGAGACACCACTTATTGAGAGATTCGAGTCTCTCGTTCAGAGACTGGATACGAAATCAGGATCTCTCTATGAGCGACTCGAGTCTCTCGTTCAGAGACTGGATACGAAATGAGGATCTCTCTATGAGCGACTCGAGTCTCTCGTTCAGAGACTGGATACGAAATCAGGATCTCTCTATGAGCGACTCGAGTCTCTCGTTCAGAGACGCTAAACAGTTTTTTTGTCAGTCTCTCGATAGTCTCTCTCAGCTACACCAGAGAGACTCGATGAGTTGCGAAGACTCGAGTCTCGCTTTCAGAGACTTTGGGAGACTGAACATTTTTATCTCGGGGAACTTGCAATAACAAAGATTAATATTAACTTGAAATAAGAAGTTAGAAAACTTGTAAAGGTAAGATTAACACATGAAAGTAAAGTCGGCCGCTTAAGCGCTACAGGGTGGTAAAGAATGCGATTTAGTGAAGTTAAGTTTGCGGATGTGGATGAGGATATATGTTTATGCGGAAAAAGAAATTTCGCTTTTTTTCCTTAAAAATACTTATTCTACTTAAGGCAGGTGATATATTTAGTGCGATCGAAATTCAAATGGTGATACAATTTCATATCTATTTCAGATAAATTTTAATATTTTTTTTTAGATAGATTTGCTTATCATTATTCAACCTACTTTAATTCATTATATTGGAAATTTCAAATGCATAGAAGGTAGTCAAATATATTTTCAATGTTCTTTTGCAAACAATAAAAGGCCGATTTGGTCCCAATGGTCAGGTTCTGCGAAGGTCTTCGATGGCAACCATCTTTGTTAATTTTATTATCAATGCTCTTCGATTGTATGCGGGTTATAAAAATTTCATAGTTCGAAGCAGAGTCATACCTTGTTCCTCTTATTGGCTTCCGACTCGTATTCTTTTGTTGCATAGCAGGTATTGGTGGTGGCACCAGAACAATTTTTGATTTCGTCATATAATTTAGAGTTAGTTACATTTTGTCCTTCTTCTTGTTATCATGCGTTTTTAATTCATGTTTTTTCCAACTTAATGTGCAATCATTTTAAGTTAATTTCGCTAGAGTCAAAGATAACATAACTAACTATGTATCCACCTAAATTTCGAAAGAAACCTTCCACTTTTCAAATGGATTTCGTCGTCTAGACCATCAAACCTTAATAACACTTATGGTCACGTCAGCGAATTACTAACTGCATCATTCCTCTTCGTTGCATTGTTAGGCGGGTTCGTCTTCACTTACAATTCGAGTGCAGTCGTATGTATAAGACATTTTCGTATTTACGGTGACTTAATAAATTGGCGTAGTAGTCGCCACCCGTCTCCTGAGACTCTTAGCCCTAATCCGTAGCGCGTAGGCCCATTAGCGAAGCAATTTACTTCCGACGACGGCACAATTGTCCGGAACAAAAGAAGAAACTTGTAATGACGGGAAAGGACGACGAGGATGACGGCGACGCCGACGCCCGCTATGGGGAGAACGAGAAGATGCTATTGGTCAGTTTAAGGTCACTGTCGCCGATTACGTCACACACTTGACTTATGGTTGCGGTCAACGTCGCTACAGTTACATCTAATCCCGTTTTCCTGAAACTTACAACGCCGCCACGCCGCGCCGCGCCGCGCCGTGCCGTGCCGTGCCGTCATAACGTTTTACAAGACGAGACAAGCTCTTCTTAAAGTCCTTTAGAGCTTCCTGGCTTTGCTCTCGAATTATTTGTGTTCGAAGTACCTATATGAGATACTAAGGATTCTAAAAGTTCTTATGTTGTAAAAGGGTTTTATGAAATACGAATTCTTGAATTATAATATGTAACTCATTTAATTAAATTTGACTTAAAGTGATCCAAACTCTTTCAAACTGACGTAAAAAGAAAGAGCGTAAATTTATCTTATCTGAATTGGACTGATCTAACACTGACGGCCTAAATTGCTCAAAATTTCGGTTGAAGGTTCCAAACTGAACTAAGCATGTCGAGCTGGTTCTTATTGACCACTTCAACTGGCCTAAAATGATCCAAATCGGTCAAAACTAGCTTTAAACTAGTCCTGACTGGTCCACACTGACTTTACGCACAGTTCATTTGATTTGTCAACCTTTAGAGTTTCATGAAAACTGGACTAATGTCATAACTGACCAAATTTGATTTAAAGTGATCCAAACTCTTTCAAACTGACGTAAAAAAAGAACCTTAATATGTCCTATGTGAATCATATTGACCCGATCTGGTCCTAAGTGATCTAAACTAGTCCAAATTTCACCTGGAAAGTCCAAACAGACCTAATCTTGCCGAACTGGTTCTCACTGACCATAAACAGGCTCCGACAAACCAGAAATTGTTCGAATCAGTCCTAACTAGCTTTAAAATAGTCCTGACGTACAATGGCCGGATGCAAGATGAATAATTTTTACGTCATTCGATTTACGAACCTTTAGGCTTTCGAGAAAATTGAACCGATCCCATAAATGGCCAAATTTAGCTTAGTGATATCCAAACTGGCTCAAACTCACATAAAAAGTGTGCGTAAAAATACCCCAACTGAATCGGACTGACCCAATTCGGTTCTAACTGTTTTAACTGACCCAATCCGGTCCTAACTGTTTTAAATCTGTCCAAATTTCGCCTGAATGGTCCAACTAACCTAAGCTTACCAAACTGTTTCTCACTGACCTTAAACAGACCCAAATCAGTCGTAACTATTCCTAAACTAGCCCTGACTGACGCAGACTTGCTGTACGCAAGATGAATTAAAAATTCCATTTACTTAATGCTATGTCCAAATCATGAACGTGACGCTCGTGTTTTTCAACCATGTAAGTATTCAATGAACAGACAATCACTTGCGTTAATATTGTAATGTTCGTGGGTTTAAAAAAATTAACATCTAAGACTGATAACGACAAAAACTATTTATTTACACTAATTATTAAAGAACTTAAAAACACTATTAAATTATTACTAAACTTAGGTTATGAATTATTCTATTTATTTACACTACTGTTGATATATCACTATTCACTGCGCTATTTATTTCACTGCTATCACTGTCAATTTATTTCTCGATTCACTTCTGCAACGGTCAATTTATTTCTTCTTCTCTCGGCGATCGTCTCTTCCTTTAAATACTCTTTTGTTTACTTTCGGGAACCTTCTGGAAACATCCGGATAGTTTATTTTTTCTTTGAACTGTTTATCTGCTTTCCCAGAACGCAGGTACGACACACACATGTACAAATACGGCGCATATGAAGAAAGGAGCCCGCGGCTAGTCGGCGAATCGATAAGCCGTTCACGCACACGTATGCCCGATCGCACACAAACACACTCGTGCTCGCTACAATATGTTTGAGAAATATTGGAAGTGAAATTGTAGCATTATCTAGTGTTTTATGTTGACGTATCAACAAAAAATAAAAAGTAAAGATAGATTCTAATTTATTTTAAATCGATTTCAGGCATGCCATCGGAATTTTGTGCAGCCTTTTCACTGCATGCAGCAATAAAATTCTTTAAATTTAGAGGGAAGATAGAAACCGCATTACAGTTTACGACCCATTTCCACAATAATGTATCCATTGTTTTAATGACAACAAACCACATTACAGGGCTACTTTTAATGGTATGTGATTAGCTGCTAACATTGTTGAGATATTGAAAACGACGATTACCTATACTATAAAATGATCGATACCTATACGTTTGTAGAAATAAAGGAATGTTTGTTACATTACAAAAGTGGAAAATGACAATGAGTAACAATATATCATAATTACACTGGTAGTTTCTATTTTTTACGAAGGAAGGTGTGCACAGAACCAATTACTATATTTTGTGGTTTATGTTTTATTTATTTGTACTGTAGATAGAAAGAGTTAGAAATGAGGAAGTATAAAAACGAAATGTGTGCTAGGACACATAGTAAAAGTGAAACTTCAACGGGCAAGTGGAAAACCGAATGACAATGGACAAGTGCAAAAACGAATCGCAACAAAATTTTTACTTCAAGTTTTACGGGCAGATTGTTAATGTACTTGTCCAATTTGAAAACCTGCCCATAAAACTTCAAGTAAAAATTTTCTTGCGATTCGTTTTTCCCTTTATCCGTTGCCATTCGTTTTTCCACTTGTCCGTTGAAGTTTCACTTCTACTATGTGTCCCTGTACACATTTCGTTTTCACAGGTTTACTGCAAACTATGATTTAATTTTTACAGACCGCAAATAGAGGCAATAATGCCCAGCCGCGTGGAGAGCAGAGTTAACAAAGCAGCAGCTGAGCACAGCACACGCCACCGGGACTCTAGCGGACTCTCCGCTATCTCTAATACAGCCGTCGCCTTTCCTCCGCCACCGCCAGCCTTTCTTTTCCTCCGCCGCTGCCGCCTCCCCAAAAGTGCTACTTCTTCTAATATGTTTCTAAATAGGCTTTCATGTCTGAGAAGATGTCTATAGTTGGGACGATCAAAATTGGCAAAGCAAATTATCTATGGGAATGAACGTATCTTCCTTCTTGTTTCCACTTGGAACTGTAGTCGGTTTAATTTTTTTCCTTTTTCTTTGTTACCGCCGCTGCAATTCCTACCTGACATCTCTTTTCTATGTTTATGATATTCCCTACAATGTTTGTCGTGAATAACAGTAGGCGTTCTGTCAGCAACCGGTCTAGTTTAATTTCTCTTTCCACGGTATCTTCATGATTTTCCTGTAACACCAATAATCCACAGACGAAATCGCGGGTAAAGTTTAGTTAAAATTTTAAAGTACAATTTGCCCATGCGTTACCTACTGCCCTCGCATCAGTGTTCTAGTCCCATTGTACATAATACCGATTACTGTACATTTTCTTATTTCAACATTGAAAAATTGGATAAACTAAAAGCAAGCACATACGGATGTTCAAAACTTATTGAAATATCTGTCGGTAGTAGTATAAATTGTATTGCCCTTATGTTTCCGTTTAAATCTTTTGCGAGATGTTTTCGGGAAATTCTATTCTTTGCCGATAGATTTAAGTGAATATGGAGAAACATGAGAGACAACATAATCCCAAGAGATGTGCGCTCCAAAGTAAAATTTCGTGTTCCCCGTAGAAACACGTTTGTAGGTGTTGACCTCAATTTATCAATATTACAAGATATATATACCGGTCACTAGGTGGATGTATTTACTCACAAAACATCCGCAGTCATAAAATTGATACGAATGTCTGCAGAAATAGCAATGCTCATAAGATGATGTACATACCTGCAATCCACTCCAGTGTAAACAGTAGGTAGAATAAATCAAATAACAGTTCAATCATAAGTAATTATCATAAAGTGCAACTCAGACTAAAGGTAAATATTAACGTATTGTAACATAGTATCCGCATACCATCAGTGGCTTAACAAAAAGTTGCAACCCTCCTACCGTAATATCAAGGTCGGTCCCCATCCCATACCCTAGAAATAGTTGCCACTAATGCTGATCGTCTTAAATCACCTTAATAATTGGAAGTTCCCTGCCATTTCATCATCATAAGGTCTTCCAGTCTTACAATCGGTTGGACACGCACCCCCAGTTTTTCCGTTCTAAGCTAATTTTCGCATTTCCCTAAAAATAGAACATACGACATCCTTAACTATTTGCGAACAGTAATCTAATCTAGATCTATCTCTACCCCCCCCCCCTGACTTCCGTTTCTGCCTCTAACATGTCTCTGACTAGACCTTCATGCCTGAGAAGATGCCCTACCAACCTATCTCGCCTATTTTTCTTTTTTGACTTCCATAGAGTCCTTTGTTCTCCTATTCTTTTTAATACTTCTTCATTTCTAACCTTCTCTATCAACGGTATCCTCATCATTCGCGGGTAACACCATATTTCAAACGTTTCTAACCTTTTCTTTTCCGCCGCGCCCACCGTCCATGTTTCGCACCCGTACAGCGCCGCGCTCCAAACGTACACCTTTAATAATCTTTTTTGAATTTCTAAACTAACCGTTCGCTAGCATAGAAATGACTTCATTTTAATGAAGACGACTCTACCTTGCGCTATCCTCTGCTTTATATATCTACTACTCCTTTCGTCTTGACTTATCTGACTTCCTAGATACCTAAAATCAGTCGCTTCTTCTAATTTTTCATCTCCTATTTCTATATTCGCCTTTTCCCTTCTTTTTCTTCCCTAGCATACCAGTATTTTGTTTTACTTTTACTGCTTCCATTTTGTTTAAAGCTATCTCTGTCTCCTCCTTGCTAAATACTAATACTGCTATATCATCTGCGAATCTAAGCATAATAATCTTTTGCCCCTGTATATCTATCCCTACAATTGTATTGTCTTTAATGTTGTTGATCGCGTCTTCGATGTACGAGGGTGGATTAATAAGTTTCCGGCCTAACCAAGAGATGACGCCACTAGGCCTACCTTGAGGTGACATTCTATAGTACCATCCTTGGATAGCTTGTAGCTATAGTTTCAGCCCGATCTCCTTGCTAGTGTAGGTTTGACAGCACGCTGAACAANCCCTAGCATACCAGTATTTTGTTTTACTTTTACTGCTTCCATTTTGTTTAAAGCTATCTCTGTCTCCTCCTTGCTAAATACTAATACTGCTATATCATCTGCGAATCTAAGCATAATAATCTTTTGCCCCTGTATATCTATCCCTACAATTGTATTGTCTTTAATGTTGTTGATCGCGTCTTCGATGTATAAATTAAGAAATAGCGATACAATTAACTAACTGCACCCACAAACTTCATTCTGTGTCAACAGTTATTGGCCTGTCGAAGTCCAATAGAAAAAATAAATACATAAAACGTATTTCAGACTGGTCAATTAATATCCATACAGCCTAATACCTAATCAACTTGAAGACATACCAATGATAATCCTAAAGCGTCTTTCTTTTGTTTTGATTGGGGACAAATGTTTTAATTTACTCTGTGGTTTGTATGGGAAAAGAAAAGTGAGGTTTTTACGTTTTTCTGGGCAATTTTTCCAACTTTTCTTTTCATAAGAACCTTCCTGGGACGTTTTGCGCCTAGCAACACATTTAGCAATTCATTTTTATTTACATAAATTTATGTAACTCAATATGGCCCAGTATCATTAAACTCAATGCGAGTTCTACTATAGTAAGATCATTTTATTATAATTTTAAGAAATGGTAAACTAATAAATATATTAAAAAAGGTTTTCCGATATCACGCAAAATCAAAATTAATCCCATTTCTAATACTAATCTTTTGTATTTCATAGGATTATTACCACTACCGTAATTAACATAACCATCGGGTACTAACGCCCAGCAGGGGATTGATTAAAGAGGTCAAATTGTTCGTTTCGCTTCTTTTCCGGCATTATGGGCAATATCCGCATATAGTTTACACTTTAGTGTTATCGTTGTGGGCGATAATTCGGTAGCAAAAGCATAAAAGTACCGTAACATCGTCTGAGCTTAATAAGCATTAGAACAGTGTAGTTGCATTACGTATATCCCCAGCTCGCCAAAAGCGCAAGCTAGCGCCAAGATTTAATTGCATATTTGATGGCCCTCGGCTTCAGCGCAAGGCACAACTCTCGCCCTATCCCACTCACAAACACCCCCCATACCAGACTGTCCCAATTTGACCAATTTACCACTTTTTGAAACCTACTTTCAACAAAAAACGGTAAATTCTTTTTCCATTTTCGTCATCCCGTCGTAAATATGGGATTTATCTCCTGAAAAATATAGTCCTGCAGCGACAGATCTCACGGTCTATCGGAATCCACCCTCGAAGGTTTCTAGGCCTCTTACTATGCACATAGGTTAGAAGTAATTATAAATGAACACATAAAGGATAAATATTTAGTGATTGAAAAATGTCGATGCGTTGAGTCTAAACAATCGCTATGATGTAGGATGGTTTAGAATTCTTTACAATGTTAATTTAATCAATAAAATTTCCTAAAAACAGTTATTTGCCTTCCAATTTGGTGTACCTCAACATGAACAATTACAGTCCAAGTAGTGGTGACTTAACACTCAAGACCAAGATCAAGATCAAGCTCAAGACCGAGATTACAGCTAAGTAAGTGCTGATTTTGAACAAACACTGGTTTAGAGAAGGAATCACTACAAAGCCTTTTTTTCACTTTTTTCTTTTGGTCAGTCTCATACCTTTATCATCTTGTCCAGGAGCATAATTGAGAATGCCGGGGACCGTTTTTTACTAAAACTCGCGCACCGTTCCCATTATCATTTGATTACTTTCAAATAATAGAGAACACTCACCTGAAAATAATCCCTTGCTTTGACAGTTTCACAAATCATAAGTTTGTTTTTTACTGATTTATAATCGTGTTTGTTTTTCAGCAAAAAGGTAAAATACTGTTTCTGTTGTAAATTAAATTATGACTAAAATCTGTTATTGATTTTAAGAACTTAACAATAATTGGGTAGAAAGGCATATCGATTAATATATGACGTATGTACTAGTACAATTCGTCCAAATTTAGACGCATGTGCTTATAACCTAATGTAACCTAATGATTCCAATAACGTCAAAAGATTGGTGACTGTTTATTAAAAATTTCGATTAAAAGACAACATCGTGGACATCGAAGGTAGATTTAAGTCACGGTTAACTCCTTTAATTAACGTTTTAATAATCAGTTAAACCCATAATTTTGTATTGTCAGAGAAGAAGTCATTTTGATTGTTCTGTCAGCAAACAGAAAGCGTTCTTCTGCTGAACGAATTAAAATTCGTAAAGTCATTTTAAGTCATACCTGCTCCACGTCTCTTTTTGCTACTTATTTTTCCATGTTGAACAACACAAAATTCAAACAGCAACCTTCACATCTTTGGGAAACTTATAGAATTCCAGCAGATGTGTCGGATAATTTCAGTATGCGAAAACGCGAGATCTGTAAATTTTACTCACACACTAAAAGCAATCCCTTAACAACTACAGTAAATACAGACACTTTAACTGAACGTATTCTTCCGACGATAAAATTTGACCTCATTTTGGTCATAATATACCTAATACCTATAACAACAGAATTATTGTGCAGTTACCTGCTGCTCGAAATGCTGTTGGCACATTTCCCTTCGAGTTTTATCATAAACGATTATCTACGTGAACAAGGCGATTGTTACGTGGAAATAACTTTTTAAAAAAATCGACTTCCACAGTACAACTTCCTTGACATTTGTCACGCAAGCAGGGCTATACTCTCTACAACCGTTGTGAACGCCGTCGACTGGCAATACCATCCACACTTTTTTATTTCAGGCAAAGTTGGCTCGTGTGAGAGAGGACGAGGAAACGGGAACGTAAAGGGTAAATGCAAATGTGGATGTTTGTGTATTATGTGTTTGCAGGGATTGATTTATAAAGTGAGAACGTATATCAGAGAGTTTACAGGATCGTTTAACTTATTCAAAAGCGCTAACGCGTGATTCTCTTGAATTTATTTCGCAGGAATGGGGAATTCGAGTGAGTCCTCCGAAAGAGATACATAACACCCCACTACGCACTACGAGAGATCGACTGGAACCCGGAATCTTTTCACGCGCCAATGTTTTTATCGCTTTTTAAACCTGGGGCGGAGACGCAAACCAGAAAAGGGTCGCGGTCGTCAAAATGCATAATACATTAGCTGACTTTAAGGTTAAAGCTTCCAGTTGAATTATCTGTTTATACATATACGTATGTAGCATGATATATGGTTACAAACGATTAGTGGTGTAATCCAAAAGTTTATCGACCTTACAAACGTTAACAGTCCTGCAGGATATTACGGTGGACGTCTCCCAAAAAATTCGTAACGGAGAGGACGGACCAAGAGTACTTGATCTCGCTCCAACCCAAGAACTGGCCCAGCAAATTCAAAAAATTGCTAACGAGTTCGGAACTCTCTTACACCTGTAACACTTACATCTTTGGGGTGCTCCAAAAGGGCCCCAGACGCGCGATCTTAAACGTGGCGTCGAAATCATTATCACCAACCAACTCCTGGAAGACTGATAGACTTTTTAGAGAGAGGAACCACGTCTTTGAAACGATCTTATCTGATTCTGGATGAGGCAGATAGGATCGAGCCCCAAATCCGAAAAATCTTGCAACATGTCCATCCGAATCGTCAGGCTCTTATGTGATCTGAAACTTGGCTCAAGGAGGTCAAAAAACCTGCATCTGACATCCTGAGTAACTACATACACATAAACTTCGGTTCCATGGAATCGAAATGCTGAGCTGATGTACTTCAACTTGCTGGTTTATAAAAATCCTGGTAATTCTCGATGACACTGTTGTTTGTAGTCCGGCTCGAAGGACCACTGTTTGCCGTGAAATTAGGAGCAGTATTTTCTCGAAATGTTGGTTTTAACGGAGCGAAGGAAACTCGATATAAAACACTATATGTATATAGACTATTTACAAATGAATTATTAACTATAAAATAACGGATTACAATTACAGGCACAACGAAGAAAATATGAATTAAAAACGCAAGTTAACAAGAAGAAGGACAAAGTGTAACTAAATCTAAGTTATGTGACAAAATCAAAAATTGTTCTGGTGCCACCACCAATACCTGGTATGGAACAAAAGAATACGAGTCAGAAGTCAATAAAGGGAACAACCCAACAAGGTATGACTCTGCCTGTAGCTATGAAATTCCTGTAACCTGCATACGATTGAAGAACATCGATAATAAAATTAACAAAGGTGGTTGCCGTCGAAAACCTTCACAGAACCTGACCATTGGTACCAAATCGGCCTATCACTGTTTGCAAAAGAATATTCAAGAGATATTTGACCACCTTGTATGCATTTGTAATTATAAATAAATAATGAATGTAATCGAGCGACTCGAAAGTGATTCAAGGTCAAAGTAGGACAGGTACACTTTTGTTTAAGATTAGTATTAAATGTGCCAGTATTTTATTATTAAAAGTAAAACAAAAGTCAGAAACGATGTGTAAATATCTACTTATTTATCTACTGTGATCTGTTTACAATTGATTTGAACGATATTACGAACCATGTTTTGATGAACTGAATGTTATTTATAGTTTTAATCTATTTCCCGATTTTCCCAGAATTTGTGTGAACAAAACCAAGAGTATTCTGCAATCCTTAGAAATCTAAAAGGTAGAGAAGTCCTAGGGCATATAAAAATATTGATTCCCAGTTACATATCTATATCTGCGACCCTTGTCTCAGTGAAGCTAGCCAAAGGGAATGAAACAATTTTATAATGACTTTTCTTGAAAATACTTTATTATCGTTTATCTTAGTTTATAGAAAGAAAAACGAAATCATTTAATAAAAGATTTTTATTCAGTACCAGTAGCATAAAGAGAATTGCGAACACACATTAGAATAACGAAGCGTTTGTTTAAGGGAATACACAAATATTAAAACATACATCAACTCTCATTATTATTACCATTCGTTTATTAGAATACTAATCAATCTAAATTTTCAAAATGATTATATACCCTGTTCATTCTCCTCTGCCTTTTAAAACCAAATTAAAAAGATTTCAGTTTGGATGATATAGAAAATTCATACCTAGACATGGTGAACAAAATCCATAGAAATTTGCTTCTAATTATGAGTTCATTAATGCTTGACAACGTTCTTTTGTCATTAAAGATATCGACCCGCTAAACTGGATCCACGATATACCACGGTATATGCGATGGGCAAGTTCTTGATCAGTCACCTGTCGAAATCGTCAGGCGTGGATCACGGCGTGCTGATGAAATCCAGAGAAATTAAAATGAAAATCTACGTCTGACTATATCGATAGATCACTAACCAATAACGTTCACCCTCGACTCTGGTCATCACCTTCTCGCAGTGAGAGGCTAAAGGGTCCCCAGCTGTTGGCATTCGAACGCATTGTAAGTCCAGCACAGGCATGATAGGCTGATGTGAGGGAAGAACCCTCTCCTAGTGACACAGCTTGCCCATCGAAAAAAGGCTCTTTCGCTGCGATCACCGGCACCATTAATGGCGCCGAAAGGTCAGCGGTTTTCTGGGTGTGGTAAACTAGTAGGCGTTCTCTCGAAAATGTGTACGGCGTGCTGAAGAGGGTCAAATGGTTCGAAATCGCGAAAAACCTCGGGTGACAATTTCAATAAATCAGTGGCCAAAAATTCACCGAAGCAACTGTTAACAGTTATGTAACTATCTCCAATTTATTTCAACATGTGTTAAAAAATACAGAAGCAAAAATTCAAACAGTTTATTAAACACCTAAAAAGACAATTAACTAATAAACAACTTCATTATCAACACTAAATATCATTGGAGATTATGGGTAGATACATTTTCAACACCTTAACGCCTCAGTTAATACCTCTGCAACTTTCTTTTTGTATATCGACAAAACGTTTTCAAAACAATTAAACGCGTTACTCCGTACTTTGAGACTGCTCATGTGATTATCTTTGTGCTTTCTGTAAAAATAACGGAAAAAAATACCGTGAGTTATTCGTTTATATTTATATCATTATGCCCGCATATAAGCTACAGAACAAAGCAGCGGCTCACTCAACTTCATTCAGTAATTACAATTGCAAAAGCTTCAAAGCGTAAGGGTTAATGCGATAAAAACTAGTAAATAAGGGCACCTGGGTACCACCTTTTGACGAAAGTTAATAATGCACACTTTCACTCGATTTTAATTTGAGTGTGAAAAACCTCACCAATTAGTTCCATTACAAGGAACTATTTTCACATTTTTCGTTACGTACTCTACATTAGAGTATGGATGAAAACGCAATTTCATCCCTATTTAAACTTAACAAATGATTACACTAATGTCAACCAAATAATGGACGTGTTCTTTTGTTTTTTTTACATTTACACCTTCAATATTATAGAGGATACAAAGATGAATCGACAAAATTCTAAAATTAAGTTCAAATAAAATTTAATCTTTCGATTCCGTCAGTATAGTACCCTAAACCTTAGGTAATAACGCATCCTAGCCGAAACTATTGTTGAATATTGGAATTCGTCAAAAACATAAATAATTAATACTGCCATAATATGTTATTGATCTGCAAATGATATAGCAGTATTAGCATCTAGCAAGGAGTTAGAGATAACTTTAAATAAAATGGAAGCTATATTGATAAAACAGTAGTGTACGAAAATAAATAAAAGTAAAACAAAAATATTGGTATGCAAGGGAAGAAATAGTAGAAAAGGAGCGTATATAAAGATAGGAGAGATTTTAGGTATCTAGGAAGTCAGATAAGTCAGGACGGAAGGAGTAATAGGGATATAAAGTAGAGGATAGCGCAGGGTCGAGTCGCCTTCAATAAAAAGAAGTCACTTCTGTGCTCGCGAACGGTTTATTTAGAAATTCGAAAAAGGTTGTTAAAAGTGTATGTTTGGAACACGGCGCTGTCCGGTTGCGAAACATGAACGGTAGGCGACGAATGATGAGGATACCGTGTATAGAAAAGTTTAGAAATGAAGAAAAATTAGAAAGAATAGGAGAGCAGAGGAGTTTATGAAAGTCAATAAGAAATAGGCGAGATTTGTTGGTAGGACACCTACCCAGGCATGAAGGTCTAGTCAGAGACATATTAGAGGCAGAAACGGGAATTAGGAGGGGAAGAGGTAGGCATAGTTTAGATTACTGTTCACAAATAGTTAAGGATGTGGGCTGTTCTAGTTTTAGGGAAATGCGAAGTTTAGCTCAGGATAGGAAAGAGTGCAAGTACGTAACCAACCAGCCTTAGGACTGACATCATGCCTAAGAAGGTGTCCTACCAACCTATCTCGCCTATTTTTTATTGACTTCCATAGAGTCCTTTGTTCTCCTATTCTTTCTAATACCTCTCCATTTCTAACCTTCTCTATCCACGGTATCCACTGTCCATGTTTTGCTCTCGTACAGCGCCGCGCTCCAAACATACACCTTTAATAATCTTTACCGAATTTCTAAATTAATCGTTCGCAAGCATAGAAGTAACTTCTTTTTATTGAAGGCTACTCGACCCTGCGCGATACTCTGCTTTAGATCTCTACTACTACTTCCGTCCTGACTTATCTGACTTCCTAGATACCTAAAATCAGCCACGTCTTCTAATCTTTCGTCCACCATCTTTATATTCGCTCTGTCCCTCTTTTTTTCCCTTGCATACCAGTATTTTTGTTTTACATTTATTTATTTTCATACAATACTGTTTTATCAATACCGCTCAATATTGGAGATTATTATTCTTTTGATTGTTTAAAATGGAGTTGTGATAAGAAAGAAGTGCTTTTTTCGGCACACCATGATAAATGTAGTATAAAATTGATAGTTGTTAGTAACCCATTGCCTATTTATCAAAATGGTAGAGCAAGAATTCTATTGAACTCTTTAGGAACTTCGAGAAAAAGGATTAAAATAGCAGAGATTGTCTTTAAAAGCAATCCCATTTCACGTTCTATAGAAACCCAATGCAGAGAAGAAAGAAAAAGCCCCTTTATTCTAAATTAGATTTTCAATCTGACGCCCCCATAACTTATTTTTTCTATTTTACGAAAGCAAAGCGATCCTTCCCAACTGCATAATACGATATTTCACCTTATGGTTTCCAAAAGCGTTCCGGTAAGTGGTTCGACGTCGTTATTCATGACCTTCCTGTAGCAAGAGAACTGTTGGAAACCGGTCTTTTGCATGCAATCGTCAAGGGAATCGAGGATAGCGTGTCCTTTCGACACAGCCTTATTTGTTTCCGCCACAAATTGACTCGAACTGTTTCGAATCTCCGATCCAGCTTGACTTATGCACCTGTCCAGGAATCGATCTCCTTCGGTGACGATCTTTTGTATTTTCGTCTTGGAATCGCTCGTACATAAAGTGTTCTCCGATACAAGGCAAGTCAGCTCTATAAATGATGATGTCATGTCAATTAATTGTGATTGAATAATCCTCGCCCTACAATGTAGATATTTGTGTGAGGTGTGGAGAATGAGTAATGAAAGGTGGTCCAAAGTATGTCTACTAGATGAAGTACAGTCAATTCTGAATAGCAGCCTTTCAAAATGGGGTAAAGGTATGAGAAAACTGATCTCGGATGAACGTGAGTGAAGTATTTTGAATGATATGGGACAGTTAAAATAGAAGGGATGTTAAAACTTGGTCTAGACAGCCTACAAAAGAATAATAAAGGACAAGAGAATAAGTGGGAAGTAATTGTACGCTCTACGTATAATAAATAATAAGCGTTATACGAATAATATGCCGACAGGTGAGGACGCAACATAAATAAATAAAAGAAAACCTCTAGACAAAGATCAGACGTGGAAACGTAGGCGAAACGGGGACAACAGCTTTCGATAAGTAGATATGTAGGATGTGCTATTGGGAAAATGAGACTACAGGGAATATTTATGTGTTTTAAAGAGAGAATAAGAAATCAAAAGCTATACTTTATTTACTCTCTCTAGCGATGTGCGCCTTCCAATGTCTTGGATGCGCGCTGGCAGAATCGTAGGTATGGAGAAAAAAGCTCATTATACTCTCGACTCTTGTTCATTAAACATACTTTTTCATACAGTACCTGCCAAAAGTTTTGTTCAATCAGGAATAGTAGTGCGAGTCGAAAACAAGCGTTAAAGCCTTTAATATGTCTTCAAATATAAATAAACATCTCGTTGATATTTTCAGTAGTAAATGGTATCAATAACAACACATTTGAGTAATGCAATTGTAGTGGATAAAGTGGTCAATTTTTCCGCGCAGTACTGTACCGGTTATACGCTCCTCACCGGTTAAGAGTTTGGCCAAGAGTTGTCTCCTTCTATTTCTGGCCTAGTGCTGTTCTTTTCTAGTTTGCGCCGGTCAAACTGAAGGTCACATTGCTACAGAAACTAAACGAAGTATAGAAACTGAATCTTTACTAATGAGTAGAGAAGTGAAAGAGATGATCTGGGTACGGAAAATTTGCTAACGAAAACTTTAAGGGTTAAATTAATATCAAAGATATGTGATTTTTTTCGACCAGATTGAAGTGAAAGGGATGATCTGGATATAGAAAATTTCGTAACGGAGACTTTAATGGGTAACCTAATACCGAAGACAGGTGATTTTTTTCGACCAGGTTAAAGTGAAAGGGATAAAAGAAAATTTCGTATCGAACATTTTCAGTGGTAACTTAATACCAGAAATGCCTTTGAATTTTTTGAGTCATTTTGAGATGTAGGGGATGCTCTCTATACAGAAAATTTGCTTACAGAAACTTTAAGGGATAAGTAAATAGCAAGAATAAATGATTTTTTCAACCAGATTATGCTGATAAAGATGATCTAGATACAGAAAATAGAAACAAAAAAAAATGCCTAAGTTGTATAATGTATGATCAAAATTTAAAGAAAATGCAAATTGTAANGCAGAAGTCCCATATAGGGAAATTAAGGACGGTTGCTGTAAGTAGAATGAAATATTTACTGAAATGTTTAGTATTAATTATGTAACGGCAACGGGTAGGAAGAAGCTGGGAATCCGGCGGAAAAGTGTGCCGACGACGTCTCCGACGTGGAGCGGTTTGGCGACAACATCCACTACAAAAACGGCGATCCCAGCAGAAAATGAAGGCCTGGTGAAAAAAAGACTTGTGTCTCGAACGCGCCCCGTCGGAGCCACGAACAGAGCCGAAAACGAAGATCATACATCGTACCTATTGTCATTACATCATATATATTGTTATGTTCGTGGGTTTAACAAATTAACTTTTAAGAAGAAAACTATTTATTTACACTAATTACTATTAAACTTAAAAACACTATTAAATTATTACTACTTCGGTAATTATTCTATTTATTTACACTACTGTTACTATTCACTGTTCTATTTATTTCACTTCTATCACTTTCAATTTATCCCTTGATTCACCTCTGCAACGGTCAATTTATTTCTACTCCACTTCGGCGATCGTCTCTTCCTTTTTATACTCTCTTGCCTCCTTTCGGGAACGTTCTTCAGCCGTCCAGAGAAGTCTCGTTTTCTTTGAACGCAGGTACGACACACACGTTTACAGATACGGCGCACATGAAGAAAAGCGTCCGCGGCTAGTCTGCGAATCGATAAGCCGCTCACACACACGTATGCCCGATCGCACACAATCACGCTTGTGGTCGCTACAATAACTATTATTTACCTACATTCACTTGAACAAGAGTTAAAAACAAATTATATGAGTGTATTCTAAGCAATTATAAATTTTTATGCAATGTACTTTTTAAAAAAAAACATTTCTGGGATGGTACTAGGTTACGTGATTAATAATTGTATAAAACGTTTGGAATATCTAATGTTGATGTATAATAATGCTACCTGAGTAAAAGCTATTCTATTAAACAATTTAATTTTTTTTGTATGATGATTTCTGTGTGTCTTATTTTGCCTAGGTCTCCCCTACTACACAAAATAAAAATACGATGTATTTTGTAG